>NC_091219.1:18430772-18508272 GCF_040958095.1 Procambarus clarkii
ATCAATTCATCGGTGTGATTCGTTTTCAAGTGGTGATAAGTGTAATAATATTGGTGTATTAATAATAACTGTGGTTAATTAATGATACTAATTATGATAAGCAAACAGAAGACTAACAGCAAGGACATCAAATCACCTGACGTCACCCTTCCCCTAGTTCACCTTGACGTCAGTGACCTCACCCCCTCAGTCACCCGGCTCCTCCCGGGTCCCCCTGTCTCACCAACATTATATAAAACATTACAAGGGAAGTCTGCTCACACCTCAGTCTTCTCTACACTGTTGACTTAATAACATCAAGAATCGGTAAGAACAAGACGATGGATGGATGACTAACGGAGGGAGCCGGTCGGCCGAGCGGACAGCACACTGGACTTGTGATCCTGTGGTCCCGGGTTCGATCCCGGGGCCGGCGAGAAACAATGGGCAGAGTTTCTTTCATCCTATGCCCCTGTTACCTAGCAGTAAAATAGGTACCTGGGTGTTAGTCAGCTGTCACGGGCTGCTTCCTGGGGGTGGAGGCCTGGTCGAGGACCGGGCCGCGGGGACACTAAAGCCCCGAAATCATCTCAAGATAACCTCAAGATAACCCTACATCTCCCCAACTTGAGAAGAGTGGCGTAGTGTACGCCAGACCCCAGCAAAGTGTAGGGACACACACACACACACACACACACACACACACACACACACACACACACACACACACACACACACACACACACACACACACACACACACACACACCTGCTGCTTGCCTTGTGAGCCCCCCAAGACAGACATAATATATTTTCGTCACCGACGAAGTGTGTAGTATACTGAGGGAGTGTAGCGAGGTCTGTGTGTTCCTCGGGGTCACCTGGTTAGCTATAGGTGTTGCCTGGTGTGTACAGGCATCTCACACCCAGAGCAGTTGTGTAGTGCGGGTGTGGAGGCGGAGTGGAGGAGGGAGGGGTGGGAACACGTGTAGAAAGGAGGTGGAACAGGTGAGGACATGTTTGGGAAAGTATTTGTGGAAGGGGTTGGGGAGGGTGTTTCATGGTGTGGTTAATGGGGGGGGGGTTGTAATCCGAAGTACGAGGTGGCAGTCAGGTGTGTGTGTGGGCTTCCCCGCAGCCAGCCCTGCAGGTGTGGAGAGTGTGAAAATAGCCCTGTAGGCAATAAGTGTAGAAGAGATTGTGTAGGCAATCCAGATAGGTGTGGTTTGTAGGGTACCCATACATGGGTAGGAGACTGGTTGGGCTGCCCAAAAAGGTGTAGGGGAGTGTGGGCTGCTCAGACACGTGGTCCTAGTAGGTGTGGGTAGCCCACACAGGTGTGGGGAGTGTTGACGACTCATTCAGACGTGGGGAGTGTTGACGACTCATTCAGACGTGGGGAGTGTGTGTGTGGGCGGGCCAGAAAGGTATTAATGAGCATCTAGACGGTCCAGAAATGTGTAATGAGATATTTGAGCCGCCCCCGCCTGCGTGGGCGGGCTGGCAGGCGGGCAGGCAGGTGGGCGCCCCACACAGGCAACTGTGGGCGGCGGCTGTCAACTATACTGGAGATTGGTCACGTGGCTCGTCTAGGTAACGAGCGGCGTGTGTGTGAAGCAACGCCACGCCTTGTAATAACGGTGTTGTGTGGAGTCCGTCACCTGCGCCAAGTTCAAGGATTCATGAGCTGTTAAATCTGTTGTTGATAATTACAGCTGCTGTACCCTGCTGTACCCTGCTTCAGGGTACAGCAGGGTACTCTCACAGCTCGCCTCTAAGGCCTTACATCTTGACCTCTAACTTGACCTCAACGTCTCCTATTTTGATCTAAGTGTATTTAGTAATTAGGAACTTACATGCAATGTGATTAGCGGATTGTGTTCTGAGGGAAACTAATTGAATTAAGGTTTAAATGGAAAGCTTTAATCATACGACCATTAAGCTGTGGGTGGTTAAGGGGTGTGATAAGAGGGAGAGCTCTTGCGACCACTGAGCTGTGGGAGACAGAGCTCTTATCCTACGACCACATAGTTGTGGAAGAGAGAGAGCTCTTATCCTACGACCACTTAGCTGTGGGAGAGAGAGCTCTTATCCTACGACCACTGAGCTGTGGGAGAGAGAGAGCTCTTATCCTACGACCACTGAACTGTGGGAGAGAGAGCTCTTATCCTACGACCACTTAGCTGTGGGAGAGAGAGAGCTCTTATCCTACGACCAGTTAGCTGTGGGAGAGAGAGCTCTTATCCTACGACTACTGAGCTGTGGGAGAGAGAGCTCTTATCCTACGACCAGTTAGCTGTGGAAGAGAGAGAGCTCTTATCCTACGACCAGTTAGCTGTGGAAGAGAGAGAGCTCTTATCCTACGACCACTTAGCTGTGGGAGAGAGAGCTCTTATCCTACGCCCACTGAACTGTGGGAGAGAGAGAGCTCTTATCCTACGACCACTTAGCTGTGGGAGAGAGAGAGGTCTTATCCTACGACCAGTTAGCTGTGGGAGAGAGAGAACTCTTATCCTACAAATAAATAAAAAGTCTTGTACTCCCGTACCTGTAGTGGGGGACAAAGTCTCAAGAAGACGAGGTCGGCTTAGACTCTTGAAAAGGGAGTCTAAACGAGGGGAGAAAGGCGGATGTTTGGAGGGGATGGTGGAGGGGGTGGGGGGGGGGGCGTGACTTGCCTGTACTTGTACCAGGTGAGGTGAGGGTAGGGGGCGGGGGGGGGGGGGGGGTAGTGGGTTCCTCACCTGGGTGGTGGAGGGGGGACATGACCTGCCTGGCTCCTCTAGTTCTCTTCTATATAGAGAGCCAAAATTATTGATAATAATTAGTAATAATAATAATATATAAATGAGAGGGTGTACTCATCTAGGCAGTGCACCCACACCAACCTCACTCTTTGGTGTACTGTGTGTGCATTTCCCGCAGCCTTTCCTCGTAACCCATGCCTCTTAGTTCTGGAACTAGTCTAGTGGCATACCTTTGGACTTTTTCCAGCTTCGTCTTCTGCTTGACAAGGTACGGGCTCCATGCTGGGGCCGCATACTTCAGCATGGAGCCCGTATGTACTCACCTAGTTGTCTGCAGGATCGAGCATTGACTCTTGGATCCCGCCTTTCGAGCATCGGTTGTTTACAGCAATGACTCCTGTCCCATTTCCCTATCATACCTGGTTTTAAAATTATGAATAGTATTTGCTTCCACAACCTGTTCCTGAAGTGCATTCCATTTTCCCACTACTCTCACGCTAAAAGAAAACTTCCTAACATCTCTGTGACTCATCTGAGTTTCAAGCTTCCATCCATGTCCCCTCGTTCTGTTACTATTACGTGTGAACATTTCGTCTATGTCCACTCTGTCAATCCCTCTGAGTATCTTATACGTTCCTATCATGTCCCCCCTCTCCCTTCTTCTTTCTAGTGTCGTAAGGCACAGTTCCCTCAGGCGCTCCTCATACCCCATCCCTCGTAGCTCTGGGACGAGTCTCGTTGCAAACCTCTGAACCTTTTCCAGTTTCATTATATGCTTCTTCAGATGGGGACTCCATGATGAGGCGGCATACTCTAAGACTGGCCTTACGTAGGCAGTGTAAAGCGCCCTAAATGCCTCCTTACTTAGGTTTCTTAGGTTATGTGTGTGTGTGTGTGTGTGTGTGTGTGTGTGTGTGTGTGTGTGTGTGTGTGTGTGCGTGTGCGTGCGTGCGTGCGTGCGTGCGTGCGTGCGTGCGTGTGTGCGTGCGTGCACATGTTGACATAAGCGTGGCGCAACACCTATGACATCCCAGAGCGTGACACAGTGTGGCCAGAGTCAGGCGTGACAGTTGCCACACCCGCGTCACCCTCCCCCCCCACCCCCTCACCCATCAACACCCTCACCCATCCATCACCCTCACCCATCCATCACCCTCCCCCCCCCCCTCACAACCACACAACAACACAATACGTAAAAGCGAAATACGAATAAGGGCGGGATTACTACGTATCAGCCGGGTAAGAGAAGAGAATTCGGATGAGGGAAAACAAGGAATACCAAAAACTAAATATTAATAACAATCAATAAATACAGAGAGAGGAAAACACACACACACACACACACACACACACACACACACACACACACACACACACACACACACACACACACACACACACACACACACACACACACACGGGATCTAAGAGTCAATGCTCGATCCTGCAGACACAACTAGGTGAGTACACACACACACACACACACACACACACACACACACACACACACACACACACACACACACACACACACACACACACACACACACACACACACACACAGGAAGAAGGAGGCAGAGACCCACTTCCTCCGTCACCTTTCCCTGCTCCGTTGCTTGGCGCCAGTGTCCTACGGGCTTTCCTGCAGTGGCAGCGTGGGGGTGGGTGTGGGCGTGGGTGCGGGTGTGGGCGGAAGTAGGGAAGAGAAGGCAGTAGGTGAGGATGTGAGGCGAGGCGTGTGATCACCGCCCGGTGATATGGTAGAGAGGGGAGTGGGCCTCTCTGACGGGGGGGGGGGGAGGGATAGGGGTGGGGGGAGATGGGGAGAGGGGGTGAGAGAAGGGAGGGGGGGGAGCGCACACATGAGTAGGGGGGACGTGTGGGACCATATGGAGCACCCCGTCCTCCTAGGTTTACCCGACGTCGAGCAAACGGTCAATTTCAAGTGTCCCTTATCCTAACCTACCAGAGGACCCAAAACAGAAAACGGAACAGTACGTCACTTTCGCCAGCAGCTTCTGTTTTCTAGTACAACAATTTTTGGCCTTGGGTGACGCATACGAGCGAAAAGCGACGTTCTTTGTAGTAGGACAGGTTGAGGGAGAAGGGTTAAGAGGGTTGAGGATGGATGTGGTCTAAGGACTATGGGGAGTGGACATCTTCAAGAGAAAACTAGATTGTTTTCTAAAAGAAATCCCAGACCAACCGGGCTGTGGTGGGTATGTGGGCCTGCGGGTCGCTCCAAGCAACAGCCTGGTGGACCAAACTCACAAGTCAAGCCTGGCCTTGGGCCGGGCTTGGGGAGTAGAAGAACTCCCAGAACCCCATCAAGCAGGAGTGTGTGGGAGAAATGATGAAGGGGTGTCAGGGGCGGCGTGGTGTGATAGGGTGTAGAGGACACGGGTGCTCACCTATGTCCTCTAGAGTGTAGAGGACACAGGTGGGAGTCCACAGCCAGAGATGAAGACTCTGTATACACTGTAACATGTGTGTGGGGGGGGGAGGAGGAGAGGGATGGTATATCGGGCCGCTGGCATTCCTGGGTGTTCCTGCACCTTCACTACTCCTCCCCTGCGGACGTTGTTACACACACACGCTTCAGGAAGTGGCGTCGTGACCTCTCACCCCCGTGTAACCTCGTAACAAACACATTCATTCACAGGCATAAGTAGGCCACAGAAAAAGAGAGAGAGGGAGAAAGGGAGAGAGGAGAGAGGGAGAAAGGAGGGAGGGAGGGAGAGGGGAGAGAGAGAGAGAGAGAGAGAGAGAGAGAGAGAGAGAGAGAGAGAGAGAGAGAGAGAGAGAGAGAGAGAGAGAGAGAGAGAGAGAGAGAGAGAGAGAGCGCATACACACACACACACACTACAGGATGACTGAGAAATCTGAGAAATTGCTTAATAAATGGTTACTAGAGTTCAACTCAAGCTAGTGCAAAGTCACATAACTTTGTGCTAGGAACAGGAGGCAGAACACTAGGCACCAAATGGTACCTAAAACATTACTGGAACCTGATAGTGAAAGACCTGAAAGTTGACATCACAGCGAACGTGTCTGCTAAGGTCAACATCAAACTGACATCATCAGCTGGATATGTTAGATTGGTCAACATATGGAATGGCTCTAGATATATGAATAATGATTCATATAACGTTTTATATAACTTATATCAGACGAATTGTGGAATAAGTGAGACCAACACAGAATCCTTATCTCAAACTCAAAACTAAACGGGGATAAAAGCCAGCGAAAAGTCACTCGACTAGTCCCAGAGCTGAGAGGTACGAATTATGAGGAAATTTAAAGGAATTAAACTTCACGTCACTGGAGGAGAGAGAGAATAAACAGTGGGAGATATGATCACCATATTGTTATGGAGCCAGGTTCTAGATTCTAGATCAGGTCAGGTTCTAGCATTTTGTTGTGATAGCTGAACCCGGGTTCACTCCCAACACAACCATTACACAACTATAACCCCCATTGCCTCAGGATCGGTTGCTTTCCACCATTTAATTCTCTACACCACACCCCTTTGAGGCGTACGGAGAGGTGTATGCTGGAACTCAAAATTCTCAAGAGAAATAGAGACAGTGAGAGACTATTTAGCACGGGAGGCGCGCAAGGTGACACAGGCGGAGACTAAGTACCCAAATGGGCCATAGAGGCAGTGGAAATACACATTTTAGGTGAACAAATGGAATCATCTTGAGGTTATCTTGATGATTTCGGGGCTTTTAGTGTCCCCGCGGCCCGGTCCTCGACCAGGCCTCCACCCCCAGGAAGCAGCCCGTGACAGCTGACTAACACCCAGGTACCTATTTTACTGCTAGGTAACAGGGGCATAGGGTGAAAGAAACTCTGCCCATTGTTTCTCGCCGGCGCCTGGGATCGAACCCAGGACCACAGGATCACAAGTCCAGCGTGCTGTCCGCTCGGCCGACCGGCTCCCGGAAGGCTGAAGAAAACACTTGAAATCCTGTATACTAGTTGATTCTAGGTTAAAAAGCGGGAACAAAGAGCTAAAGCTCATCCCAAGCAACTACAGCAAGATGAGCACACACACACACACACACACACACACACACACACACACACACACACACACACACACAAACAATGAGAGGCGGGACCAAAGAGCTAGAGCTCAACCCCCGCAAGTACAACTAGGTGAATACAACTAGGTGAATACAACAACTAGGTGAATACACACACACACACACAGACACACACACACACACACACACAGACACACACACACACACACACACACACACACACACACACACACACACACACACACACACACACACACACACACAGACACACACACACACACACACACAGACACACACACACACACACACACACACACACACACACACACACACACACACACACACACACACACACACACACACACACACAGACACACACACACACACACACACACACACACACAGACACACACACACACACACACACACACACACACACACACACACACACACACACACACACACACACACACACACACACACAGACACACACGCGCGAGAGAGAGATCATTATACAAACTTAAGAGGCAGGCGGGAGTAAGCGGTAAAGCCTTAACATGGGTAAGGAACTACCTAACAGGCAGGAGCCAGAGTAACAGTAATTAGAGGCAGGAAGTCGGACTAGTGAACATAAACAAGCGGAGTGCCTCAAGGCGCGGTGCTGGGACCAATACTATTTATAATATTCGTAAATGACATGTCTACAGGAGGCAGGGGAGGGAATTATCAGGGGGAACCGCCAAGCCATTACGACTATATAGCACATGGAGGGGATCAGGATAAGGATTTGGGATGGAACTGGAAGGGTGTGAATAAAATAGCCAAGAGGGGAAGGGGCGCCCGCCCCCTCCCCTGAGACAGGTGAGTCTACCACACAGGTCCGCTCTATCTTGTAATTCTTCGTGATTTGTAATTACTGGGAAATTCTCTTAATGAAGGTGGTGGTGGTTATTGTGGTGGTGGTGGTTAATGTAGTGATTGTGGTGGTGGTGGTTAATGTGGTTATTGTGGTGGTGGTTATTGTGGTAGTGGTGGTTAATGTAGTGATTGTGGTGGTGGTTATTGTGGTAGTGGTGGTTAATGTGGTGATTGTGGTGGTGGTGGTTAATGTAGTGATTGTGGTGGTGGTTATTGTGGTAGTGGTGGTTAATGTGGTGATTGTGGTGGTGGTGGTTAATGTAGTGATTGTGGTGGTGGTTATTGTGGTAGTGGTGGTTAATGTGGTGATTGTGGTGGTGGTGGTTAATGTAGTGATTGTGGTGGTGGTTATTGTGGTAGTGGTGGTTAATGTGGTGATTGTGGTGGTGGTTATTTTTGTGACGATCCCAGGGTGAAGTGTATGTAAGTAATGATCCCAGGGTGATGTGTGTGTAAGTAGTGATCCCAGGGTGATGCGTATGTAAGTAGTGATCCCAGGGTGATGCGTATGTAAGTAGTGATCCCAGGGTGATGTGTGTGTAAGTAGTGATCCCAGGGTGATGCGTATGTAAGTAGTGATCCCAGGGTGATGCGTATGTAAGTAGTGATCCCAGGGTGATGCGTATGTAAGTAGTGATCCCAGGGTGATGTGTATGTAAGTAGTGATCCCAGGGTGATGTGTATGTAAGTAATGATCCCAGGGTGATGTGTATGTAAGTAATGATCCCAGGGTGATGTGTAAGTAATGATCCCAGGGTGATGTGTATGTAGGTAATGACACTACTGGCACTCTGCATCTCCTGGCCTGGCACTCTGCATCTCCTGGCCTAGCACTCTGCATCTCCTGGCCTGGCACTCTGCATCTCCTGGCCTGGCACTCTGCATCTCCTGGCCTGGCACTCTGCATTGTCTCGTCTGGCACTCTGCATCTCCTGGCCTGGCACTCTGCATCTCCTGGCCTGGCACTCTGCATTGTCTCGTCTGGCACTCTGCATCTCCTGGCCTGGCACTCTACACCTCCTGGCCTGGCACTCTACACCTCCTGGCCTGGCACTCTACACCTCCTGGCCTGGCACTCTACACCTCCTGGCCTGGCACTCTGCATTATGTCGTCTGACACTGCTTCAAAGTCTGGAACAAGTGACGGACCTACGGCCACCACGGCCCCTGCATGACAGAGTTCTATTCCTAGCTGAGCAGTATAAAACACACAAAACAGCTGACACCCTCAACATATTTCTTAAAGCCAGCCGAGAGTTTAGAGAGCTAAAGGAACAGGTGTATAACCAGCACTGGGAACAGTTTCTGCAAGGCATCAATCATGCAACATCCTCATCCCAAATGTGGAATAAAATTAAAAAGATTTCTCGTGCTAGCAGTCGTCAACTTGATCACCACTCACCTGTAGACTATGCCGACATGCTGCTTCAGCAATATGCAAGCACTGCTAGTATAAGCAGCCTGCCCCTAGATGTGCAAAACTATCTGGCTAGTACTAAAATAAATCGTAACTTCAATATTGAAATTGCCTGTAGTGAAATAGGGCCTGATGATAACTATGGCATAACCTCCTTTGAAATTAAAAATGCACTCAAGAAAGGTAAGGCTACCTCTCCTGGAGAGGATGGCATCACATACAACACCATGAGAGTACTTGCTGAGCTGCCAAATAGCCCTTTGCTAGAATTGTTTAATCAAAGTCTAAGGCAGGGTGTTTTACCTGACCGCTGGACACAGGGACTCATAATACCCAGACCCAAGCCTAATTCACAAAAATTTAGACCCATTTCTCTAACGTCGTGCATGTGCAAAGTTCTTGAGAGAATTATTCTCGACAGACTAATGTTTCAAATCAAGCCCCACCTTGCCCCTAACCTGTATGGTTTCCTTCCTGGAAGAAGCACACAAACTTGCTTTGCTGAGTATTTTATCAGAGAGGGACCAAACTCTCAGGCGGCATTTATTGATCTCCAAACTGCTTTTGATACAGCAAACAAAGAAATAATCCTAGAACAGCTAGCCTCTTTTGGAGTTAAGGGAAGACTGTTGACATGGCTCAGGGGGTACCTGAGTAACAGAACCGCCTCAGTCCTTTTCAAGGGGGTCAAAAGTAAACTCTGTGCACCCTTTGAGTTGGGTACACCCCAGGGTGGAGTGCTAAGTCCCACACTGTTCAATGTTCTGATGCACAAATTAACAATTGATATTCCCACACTACCTGACGAAGCCGTCATTTGTTATGCCGATGATATATGCATTGCTGCAAATTCCCAAACTAGACTGCAAGCTCTACTTGATTCATTCGCTGCTAAAAGCATTGAATGTGGTCTTGTTATCTCTATAACTAAATCCAGAGTTCTCCATCCCAAAGAGAAAACTCATGTCCCTATAGCTTTCAAGGTCAACAACCAGAACATTGAAACGTGTGGGCAGCACAAATACCTTGGAGTTGGTATTAACAGTGACATTGTAAATGATCTACACCGTAGGTTAAAAGAAAGACTAAAACCATTGAGAACACTTACTGGTAAGAATATTGGTATCAATATTAAATATGCTAGACTATTCTATATGATGTTCGTTAGATCTCTCGTTGATTATAATGCTCTGCACTTAATTAATTTCCCCTCCTCTGTGTTGGACAAACTTGAAGTAGTACAGAATGAGGCCATGAGGATAATTCTTGGTGTCCCAAGATGCATAAGAATCATCAACATGAGGGAAGAACTGAAGCTTCCAACCATACTAGAGAGAATAATGCAAGTTAACACTACCTTCTGTCTTAAAGTCATGAGAGATCCTACATCTTCTGCATTGCTCAGAGACAAATTATTTAGTGCTGTTAACACCCTTTTGACTGGTGCCGACATACCAACTCACTCCTTTTATGATAATTGGCTGAGAAACAATGCTTACAATCTCATTAAACTTAACATTCCTTTTAAGTACAATCTACCTGTCTCTGATATTCCTCTTTATCTGTACCCCACCATTCAAGTATCATACACACCTGTCACCAAGAAAGATAATGAGAATCTTTCTCTACTCAAAGCTGTCACTCTTGAAACAATTGCCTCCTCCATCGAGAGTCTAAGATCTCACGAGCACTGTGTCTACACCGACGGCTCTGTCCAGTCTTCTACTGGACGGACTGCAGCGGCATGTAGGTTTTATAGAAATAATATTTGCACAAAGACTGTCAGTGTCAGGTTAAACAACTGGCTGACCTCCACACAAGCAGAACTAATAGCATTACACTTAGCAACCAGCACATTAAAAAATATTGGAGGAGGAATAATATTCTGCGATTCAAAGTCTGCTCTTCAAGCAATCGAAAACTTATCTTGGAAGATCGACAGCAAGAACCTCATACTCCCAATTATAAATGACCTAATTGATGCACAGAGTAAAGGGTCTCGAATCTCCTTTGTATGGATACCTTCACACATAAATATAACCCATCATAATGAGACAGACATTGCAGCCAAATTAGTGTGTAACAAGTTTGAAGTTGAATTAGATCTAGGTATCCCCATCTCTGCTGTCAAAACTGTATTGGTCCAAACATTCAGATCTGATAGGAAAGAACTTACTGACTCCCAACGACCTGAAAGTACTAGTATAAAAAGCTATGATTTGTTCAGATCTGAAACCTACATCTATGGACAGCACAAAACGTCCACTAGACTGTGCGACACAGTGGTTGCAAGGATCAGGTTGGGTTACCGTTACCTGTGGCAGGTGGCTGCAGGTGACGGGTCTCCCAATCCTGAGCACTCCAGTTGCAAACTCTGTGAGCAGGAACTACGGCACGATCTCCCGCACTACATCACTGAATGCCCAGTTATTAGACCTTTCAGACCCGTTGGCATGAGGTACCTGGAGCTTTGCAATTACTTTATTCACTCTCGTATTCTTGAAGATATCCTCACAGTATACCCAAAATTTGCCAGTGCAGGCTATTAAACACATGGCTCTGTATGACTAACCATCCTGCGAGATGGGGACTTGTATTACCACTGCTACCTTATTCAATCTTGTGTTGTTGATATCCTCAAAATGCATCCGGAGTCTGCCAGTGCAGACCGCTTATCACATGCCTCTGTATGACTAACCATCCTGTGTGATGGGGATTTTATAGCATCACCTAGTTAGCTTTTTTGACACACTGTACTCCACTTCATATAGTCTAGGGTAGCTGCACTGATGCAGATGTACCTCATGTGTTAATAAAAAAAAATTGGTTACCTGTGGCAGGTGGGTAGAGGTGACCCATCTCCCAGTCCTGAACACTCCAGGTGAACACTCTGTGAGCAGGAACTGGGTCGTGATCTCACACACACACACTACTACATTATTAAATGCCCAAGTTATCAGCACCTTCAGACTCCCCGGCATGAAGAACGTGGAGCTTCATAATTACTTTATTACATCTCGTGTTGTTGAGGATATCCTCATATTGCGCCCAGAATTTGCCAGTGCAGACTACTGATCACATGGCCCTGTATCACTAACCCATCCCTCGAGATGGGAACACTTAGGATCACGTAGAGTAGGTCTTGACACTGTACTCTAGTCTTTTTTTTTTTTTTTTTTTTTTTATTAAGTTATGAGGTACATCTGCATTAGTGCAGCTACCCTAGACTATATCTTGTCAAGGTACATAGAGAACATACAGTCTACGGTAGCTGCACAAATGCAGTTGTATTTAAATATGTTAATAAAAAATTACGGAATTCAGATTCTGATATGCTAAACGCATGTTCTTAGTGCATTCTGGGGCTCCCACCACTTGAATGGCAGCTTCTGGGGCTGCCCCGGGCACCGCCGGGTACCTCACCAAGTGTGTGCGCGTGCGTGCGTGTACATAATGATTGTTTTTCAAGTACTCTTGAGCTTATTTGTAGAAAGAGTGCTTGTGTGTGTGTGTGTGTGTGTGTGTGTGTGTGTGTGTGTGTGTGTGTGTGTGTGTGTGTGCGCGCACACGTGAACTGCGTGTGTGTGCTGGCAAGTATTACGTCAGGGGATCAAGGGTACCAACACTGCCGGGGAAGGTAAACACACAAGGGGTCAGCTAGAGGCAGCGCTGACTCAGACGCGCCGCCGCCAGTCACCTCCAACAAGGAACTGTGAGCCTTGTTTACCCGGCCTGTAGCGTTTGTTATGAGTGGTGGCCATGTGGGATGGTGCAAATAGTAAGTGATGGGGTGGATGGTGGAGATAGTGAAGGATGAAAAGGGTGGATGCTGGAGATAGTGCAGGATGAAAGGGGTGGATGCTGGAGATAGTGCAGGATGAAAGAGGTGGATGGTGGAGATAGTGGAGGATGAAAGGGGTGGATGCTGGAGATAGTGCAGGATGAAAGGGGTGGATGCTGGAGATAGTGCAGGATGAAAGAGGTGGATGGTGGAGATAGTGGAGGATGAAAGGGGTGGATGCTGGAGATAGTGCAGGATGAAAGAGGTGGATGGTGGAGATAGTGGAGGATGAAAGGGGTGGATGCTGGAGATAGTGCAGGATGAAAGAGGTGGATGGTGGAGATAGTGAAGGATGAAAAGGGTGGATGGTGGAAATAGTGCAGGATGAAAAGGGTGGATGGGTGAGGAGCCCCTCACGGAGACTCACCTGGACCCCACACTCCTGGGGTCCGTGTTTACTAATCAGTTGAGGATCCTGGGGTTGGGAGAGTGAAGGAATACTTTCACGCTCTCTCCTCACACCCCTTAAAGTGGCCGTACTTACGGAATACACACACACAAACACGCACTCTCCGACAAACACACACACACACCCTGAGACGCACGCATACACCTTCACACTCACGTACACATGCACACACACACACACACACACACGCACACACACGCACACACACACACACACACACACACACACACAATGAGTCGTACACACACAAGCACCTATAAGATGTACACACACATCGTAAATACCAGTTTCCACGAGAACCTCTATCCCCAGTGCACGGAGAGGCAGTAATGCGAGAGACTGACAGATAATTACCTAACAGGTGAGGAAGTAAAGAGACAGCTAACATCACTAGATGCAACGAGAGCTATTGGACCAGACAGTAGTAGTAGTAGTAGTAGTAGTAGTAGTAGGCATCCATCAGTCTCAGGAGACTATGGAGTTGCACTCAGGTGTCGGCCTGGTCTGGAGTGATCTCACCAGGCCGCAATGCCAGGGTAGGTTGATTCGGGGGAGAAGCTGTTACCCAGGCAGCAGGTCCCCCAGACAGTATCACCCTGAATACTAAAAGACACGCCACAGACATCATCATACCTCTAGCACTGATCATTATTCATTTTGCCCAGTTGCTAGAAGATGGCGATTGTGTTACCAATATACAATAAAGGCGATTGAAAGGAGGGACTGAACCACAAACTCGTATCACAAACATCCCCCTGCATGTTACGTCATGGAAGACGCTGGTCTTGAGAAGATTAAGTAAACAATCATCAACATATCTTTAGGGACGGAGCTTATTGTTATAAAGACAATAGACAAGACATACAAGGTTGGTCACATTGCTGGAATGTGTCAAAAAGGCTTTTTTACACTTTCGCAAGAGACTACTGTATAAAGAGTAAGACTTGTGAACAGCAGTAAGACTAGTGCACTAGTCTTGCTCTTGTTTACAACAATGTGACACGATAGAGGTGTACAAGAGGCGACGTAGTAAACAAGAGAGGTGCTCTCGTGGCTCTGTACCACGAGAGTACAACGGTGTAAACAAAGTTGTGTTTACGTTGGTGACGTCACAGCCAACATCCACCCCAGAGCCACATCCACCAGGTGGAGCAGAGTGGACGGAGGGAGTCGACCTGATTGGTGCAGTCCGCTCACACTTGACTTGAGTACACACCTGACTGTCTTCCAGCGGCCCGGAGTACACATCTGCTACACGTGTACTCGTGGTGCCTATGTATACATATTGTGTACATATCTATGTATACATAGAGAGAGACAGATGGTTGGGTGGGAGAGAGGAGACCAACATACCTGTCTACCCTACCATATCACTTGGCCTAGATCGGTTAACAGCTGGAAATACTGCCTGTTGCATGGTATATTAATTAATCAGAAGACACCATAGGTGATAGTGTTACATAGATTACACTATATAACACATAGGTGTTATGCGTTATATAGTGTAATCTAGCACGATACATGTGTCCTGGTTCTCTGTTTTCTTTCTTATGTGGTTTGTTGCTTGTGGACATTTCTTCTTATTTATTCTCCTTCCTCTTCTTTCTTCATGTCGTGTTCTTTATTTTTTTGTTTTCTTCCTCTTCTTTTTCATGTAATGCATTTGTAATTTTATTCTTCCTGTTTTGGTATATTTGTGTTTTTGTCTCTCTGTTCTTGTGGTGTAGACTTTGTGTTGATTAATATGTTTGTTTATTGCAGGTGAGTGTTGTTGTGTGAACGGCTGCCAGAGTCTCCGAGAGGTGAGTGGCACCTAGTGTCTGCAGGCAAGGTTGGCACCCTCACTCTTATGTCTAGGGTGCTTCACACTAAGGCACTCTCACACGCACTCTCACACACACACACACACATTGTGACGGGAAAGTGTTGGAGTGTTGATGTTCGGCAGTCCTCCAATGGCAGGTGTCAAAGCCTGGTCACACATAAAACAAAAATATAGACTGCTTGCCTGTTGTCTGTGGTAAGTGAGAGGGAGGAACACGTAAAACACAAAGTATGAACAATGAAACTTTAATATATTTACTTTAAACATAAATGAAAATTAAGACAAATCTCGGGGAATTACAAATTCAATAAAATAATAAAGAACTACAAAGACAATGTGAGACACAATATTACAAAAATGGTGCTGAGAATATCGGCTATGGCTGAAACCTCCCTTCGTATACGAGCTAATGAGCTAGTATGCCAGAGAGAGATGTCAACGCTAAGAGCACAAGGAATATTCTGAAGTTGATAGCTGGTCAGGCTCAGACGTCGACTCAGGTAGAGGGCGCTGAGGTGTGGTGTGCAGGTGCGCGGCTGGCGAGTCACCAATCAAGAGCAGGCAGGCTGGTGAAGGGTAGTTAGCTGGTTTGATGACGAGCCGGCGTGTGGAGGGTGTGTGGAGTGGGGGGATCTTGGATACGTTTTGCCTCCTGATCAAAACGTGTTGTGCTACTGGTGACGTATCTTGAATGTAGCATCTTATACTTGTATCTTTGGCGTAACTTGAAGTAGGGAAGAGCAGGCTCAATCTCTCTTGAAAGAGATTATCGTCACAACATATACACACACACTCTCTCTCTCTCTCACACACACACACACACACAGGCTCAAAGAAATTCCATGAACTTTAGACTGATAATATAAATGGAGCCTCCACAGATGGTTCCATAGCAGCCATCTGCTCCACAGATGGCTGCTCCACAGCCATCTCTGGCTGTGGAGGAGGAGATGGAGAAGTCTTACAGACTTCTCACGTACTTGATATCAATAATAGCATGATGATAATAATATCTTAATATCAATAATAGCATACTTGATATCAATATTGTTACTATTATCATTAGTAGCAACAATAGTAATATACACATTTTATTGTGTATATTACTATTACTAGACTTAACCGTGAGCTGATCAACTTCACCACCAACCTTCTTCACCACCTTCGAGGTCAACCCCGGAACTCACAGTTCCTGCGACGGCGCTGGAACCAATCGTATTGGCGTATGCCTTTCCATTGGAGACTTTCAGCGCCGTGGAGAGGGGGGACCTGCTGCATGGGTAACAGCTTCTCCCCCTGTATCAACCAACCTCTGGCTTTGCGCCCTGGAGAGGCCACTCCAGACCGACAACCAGAGCGCCACTCCATAGTCTCCTGAGACTGATGGATGCCTACTACTACTATTATCATTAGTTACATTAACTTTTGTAGTACAAAAGAAATCCAAAATATTCCTTTGCTTTTTTCATTCATTATGGGTTTATTGCATTCGAATCTGACACCAAACAAGAAATTATAGTTTTTAAAGTTTAACTATTTGATGTCATTAAATATTACAGTTAAAAAAATAGTTACACACAATACACAATTAAAATAAAAATTTAAGAATATAAGAATTGGTGCGGCCCTAGTACTCACCTAGTTGTACTCACCTAGTTGTACTCACCTAGTTGTGCTTGCGGGGGTTGAACCCGCAAGCAGTCAACAGGTGTACAGATTTCTGAGCCTATTGGGCTCTATCATATCTACACTTGAAACTGTGTATGGAGTCAGCCTCCACCACATCACTTCCTAATGCATTCCATTTGTCAACCACTCTGACACTAAAAAAGTTCTTTCTAATATCTCTGTGGCTCATTTGAGCACTCAGTTTCCACCTGTGTCCCCTAGTGCGTGTGCCCCTTGTGTTAAATAGCCTGTCTTTATCAACCCTGTCGATTCCCTTGAGAATCTTGAATGTGGTGATCATGTCCCCCCCTAACTCTTCTGTCTTCCAACGAAGTGAGGTGCTGCCCTAGTGGTCACTACCCTTGGGAGTCACTACCTCAATGGTCACTACCCTGGGGTCAATACCCTGGGGTGACACCCTGGGGAAAGGAGACACCGCCTGCTGCAGAAGGCACTGGAGGAGGTGCCTGCGCATGACAGAGACGTCGTAGCGCGCCGCCGCGGGGTCCCGGCCGAAGCACAGGTCGAAGGCGAAGGCCAGGGCGAAGAGTCCACAACTGGTGGAGTCTTCCTGCTGGTGGACGCTGACGGCGCCGACATTCACCGGCCAGGGAGCCAGGGCGTAGGTGGAGGAGAGGAACGACCTGACGGATGTGCTGAGCGGCGTGCTGAGCGAGTCGTACACGCACACGTGCTGGCGGTGTGCACTGAACCTGTTGGAGACTGTGATCCAGTGCACGCCGGCTATCCTGCCGTACTGACTGGGTGACTGGAGGGAGAGTGGACAGTCGGTGTTGAGTACCTGCACTAGGACAGATGTGGTTGTGGGCAGAGGAGGGAGAGTGAAGGCTCCGGCAGCAGCGTACAGGCCGTGCACCTCAGGGAAGTAACACTTGAGCAGGCCCTGTGCACAGTCTATAGTGAGATCAGTCAGCATGTGCCCACTGATCTCTCTCTCTATTTCAGCAGTCAGGCGAGGCAGCAGACCAACTGGCACCTGGTGGCACACTACTTCTTCCTCTCTCAGGCACTTCTCCCGCCCAGTCTTGTGGTTCAGCAGGAAGATAACTGCGAGAGCCACGACGCAGCCGACACAGTCAACCTGCCACTCGCTGTAGCACCTTCTCGTAGCCTCCGCCAGGAGCCTCCTGAGGTACCTCACTCTGTTCCACTGCTGGAGGACACCCACCAGGGGCACCAACCCCCAGGGACTCCCCTTCCGCCGCTCCTGGTGGCCGGGCATCACCCGCCCCAGCAGGGGCCAGCGGGATATCTTCCTCAGGACGATAGTCTTCCAGGACCAGAGGTTCTCCTCCACTCCCCACCGCCAGAGCCACCACTCCTGCCGGGGGTAAACCTTCCTCCTCCAGGTGGAGAACAAGAGGCTCCTCAGGCTCACCAAGAAGTTGACCTTCGTGACGGCCTGCAGGAACTGCTCCTCGAACACGCGCATCACTGTGCGCAACACTTCCATCACCACCCACGTTAGTACAAGCAAATACTTCATACCTTTACACACAACTTTAATCATATTGTTTTTTATCACATGGTGGCAATGGAGATGCTGTAAGGGAGGTGTGGATAGCTGGGTGGATAGAGGGTGTGGATCGGTGGTACTGGGGCGGAGGGTTCAAGGGTGGTACTGGGAATGGTAACGTTGAAAGTGTGTTGGTAATGGAAAAGTCGTGAAAATGGTGTTTGGAGAAACTGAGGCTCCGTATGGTGGCGGAGACGTGTGGTGGGGTACACGGGTCTTGTGAACCACCTGCTGGTAAACATCACGATCTCTACACTCTCAGCCACACTCTCATATCCACAGGCAGCTCTCTCTCTCAGGGCACACACACACACACACACTCTCTCTCTCAGGCAGCTCTCAGGGCACATATACACTCACGCAACTCTCCTTCGGGGCACACACACACACACACACACACACACACACACACACACACACACACACACACACACACACACACACACACACACACACACACACACACACCCACACACACATACACACACCAGGATAAAGAGGAGGCACTGAACTACAGACCAGTATCGTTCACATGAATATTTCATAAGGTGACAAAGAAAGTCATGGACAAGAGACTAGAGGACCACCTGGAATGGAACCACCAAACTTCTTGTCTAAGGGCCAAACACGAATTGAAGTCGAATGGAAGTCGTGCCTCACAAAAATCGTGGAGTTTTATATCAAAATGTCACTGATCCCGCAGGAAAGAGATGGATGGGTTGATTGCATCTTCTTGAACTACCAGAAAGTCTTCTAACACAGTTCTACACAGGAGGCTCCAGTACAAACTTGAGACACATGCTGGAGCAGCTGGAAGTGGGTTGAGGTTGGGGGTACAATGCCAGTCGTAGCGGAAGATTAAAGTAGTGATGAGATCTTTCACGTCGTACACATTATCAGAATGGAGGGAAGTAACAAGTGCCAATAATAAAGGATAAGTGACACGATCAGGAATAAAGATATAGGATAAAGAATAAAGATATAGGATAAGGGCTAATTCACAAGCTAAGGGTTAAATCACAGCATGCGAGATGGTATACAATATAATGTCCACGCAACACAGCGTTAAGACCAAGCCTCAAGTTAAGGACATAGACTCGGAACGAAGAATACACTGCATCGCGTGGTGTTAAAAAGTTAAGAGAAAGGCGACCTTCAATCTCCTTTCAACATCACCCTAAGAAGTTCGAAATTGCTTAGATTTCGCGCCCAAAATGACAAGACAAAGACGCAGAGGAAGCGTGACCTCTCCCTCCCTCCCTACCTCCTGGCCGGCCAACCAGCTGACCTCTAACCTCCAGTGCCCATTGTTCCCCTCCTCCGCTTTCTTTTATTCCTCATTCTTTCGATAAAAGTTCCTGTTTTCTCGCGTTGTTCCTGTCGCTGCCAACGCCGCGGGAAGAGCTGAGACCCTGTTTACCCGACCCGTCCTCTTAAAAATAACGTCACTTTTGGCTCGTATGCGCACTATATGGCCAAATTTGGATGTAATTTGAAATGAAATCGACTCACAAAAGTGACGTACTGTCCCGTTTTCTGTTTGAGTCGCCCGGCTTACTCGGTAAGGTTAGAAAAGGAAACTTTCCATTAACGTTTTTCATACCGTTTTGAAACTTTATGAGAATTTCCTGCCCACCTAACCTATCAGAGGACCCTTAACTTACTGTTGTTGAAAAAAAAATCCCAAATTTATTTTCAATTTTTTTCAGTTTCAAATTACGTCCACTTTCGGCCATGCTGGTAAACGGCCAAAAGCGACGTTATTTTTAAGAGGACAGGTCGCAGGTTCTGCTTCTACAACCCGCTCACAACCTTTCCCAGGTTGTGGGCGGGTTGTAGTTGTGTTGGCTGGGGACAGGGGGTGTGTGCCTTTGGCGGGATTCGTCAAGAGATGAGACTAGGGGGTGGCAGGGACGATTAGGACGGCTGTCATGGTTCTCGAGTGAGAGATGGATTTATAAACAGTGAACTAAAGTTTCCAGTTTGGACCTGTCGCAAGTAGACTGACTGCAAGCATTGCGCGATGCATTTGCTAAGGCAGTAATGGACTACGGTCTCATTATCTCTGATGATAAAATATGGGTTTGATGACCCCTTGTTCATCACCCTAGTAACTGTAATAGTTATGGCCTGAAGAACAGCGAGCAGAACATTGTTCACTCCCCGTGAGAATTCCACCCCCCCCCCCTGTTCTCTGAGGAGAGAACAGCGACCAGCGACCGACCCGAACAGTGAGGACAGCGACCAGCGACCAACAGCGAGCAGCGACCGACCCGAACAGTGAGGACAGCGACCAGCGACCAACAGCGAGCAGCGACCGACCCGAACAGTGAGGACAGCGACCAGCGACCACGACCAACGAGAACAACAGAACGGCTTTATAACAGCGATATCATAAATGGAGGTCAACTTGTTCTCTTAAAACGTCGTGCTTATTTACGGAATAGATCAAACCATTCAAAATGCGACGTGTCATTACTAATTACATCACTGTAATGTTGACTTTTGCTGTAGATCGGCCTTGATAGGTTAGGAGGGTTGCTTGGGTTCGTCCGTTTTTAGTTTGGCAACACAGTTTAATTTTGTTTACAGAGCGGCAAATCCAGAGAAGAGATTTGAACACCCACAATCATCAGCCCAGGGCATTGAACCTTATCATGGACAGTTATCGATGGTAACGTTCAGTATATTTATTGTTCCAGGTGGCTGTTCCAGGTGGCTGTTCCAAGTTGGGTTGTTCAGTGGTCATATATGAGGTGACTGCTGAAAGAAGCACCTGGAAAAACGAATACAAGATCTCTTTAGTGTTGCTAAGACACTCAAGTCCAACATTCAGGTGTGGAGTGGGGTCTACAACCTGATAACAATCATCGTTGATGAATCTAATCCTGCCGCACCTGACTTAACCCAGAGAGTTATAACGTCGCAATGACGTTATAACTTTCAGACCTTTCACAACTTTCACACAGGTTTTGGACCTTTATCTAGGCGGGCTGATTAAAAGTTACGAGGCTTGGATACCGGTGGTGTTGATGTTGGGAGGACAACACTGGTGGCTTATTAGAATGTCATGGCTCTTCCCACTCTACTGGTGTATGTTGCCGCTTGTGTGTGTATGTGTGTGTGTGTGTGTGTTGGTGTGTGTGTGTGTGTGTGTGTGTGTGTGTGTGTGTGTGTGTGTGTGTGTGTTGGTGTGTGTGTGTGTGTGTGTGTGTGTGTGTGTGTGTGTGTGTGTGTGTGTGTGTGTGTGTGTGTGTGTGTGTGTGTGTGTGTGTGTTGGTGTGTGTGTGTGTGTGTGTGTGTGTGTGTGTTGGTGTGTGTGTGTGTGTGTGTGTGTGTGTGTGTGTGTGTGTGTGTGTGTGTGTGTGTGTGTGTGTGTGTGTGTTGGTGTACTCAAGTAGTTGTATTCACCTAGTTGTGCTTGGTGAATACAACGGGGTTGAGCTCTGGCTCTTTGGTCCCGCCTTTCAACTGTCAATCAACTGGTGTACACATTCCTGAGCCTACTGGGCTCTATCATATCTACATTTGAAACTGTGTATGGAGTCAGCCTCCACCACTGCCTAATGCATTCCATCTGTTAACTACTCTGACACTGAAAACATTCTTTCTAATATCTCTGTGGCTCATTTGGGTACTAAGTTTCCACCTGTGTCCCCTTGTCCGTGTTCCATCCGTGCTAAAAAGCTTGTCATTATCCACCCTGTCAATTTCCGTGAGAATTTTTGTAGGTAGTGATCATGTCTCCTCTTACTCTTCTGTCTTCCAGTGTCATATCACGCAGCCTAACATACACTAACATACTCGTTCCTGGTTCTCTGGTATCTCTCTCTGCTTTCTGGTGGTGAGTAGTAGGGAAGGCGCCTCACAGACGATATTTTTTTTCAGGTCAAATATCGTCTGTGCGCCCCAAGGGTTTCAGGTAAATTTAGAATATCGTCTGTGCGCCCCAAGGGTTTCAGGTCAAATATCGTCTGTGCGCCCCAAGGGTTTCAGGTAAATTTAGAATATCGTCTGTGCGCCCCAAGGGTTTCAGGTCAAATATCCCCTGTGCGCCCCAAGGGTTTCAGGTGAATTTGGGGAGTCACAGATTTGGAATTAGGGAATTCTTATGAGGAAAAATAATGTCATACGAGTTTTGTTAAAGTTCTTATGAGAAAAATAATTTCCGAGACATAGAAGTTTGTTAAGGCCTTATGGGAGAAATTCAAATAACGTATGTAGCACTTTAGGGCTTCCAGGAGAACTCTACGGACATATTTTACATGTTTTCAACTTACAAAATCGTCTATGTAAGCCTTAGTTATTCATATAAATTTAGAAAATCACCTGTGTAAGTCATTGTTTTCAGGGTTTCGTACATCACACCCCCCTCCCTCCCCCCCTTACCTCGCAATCTGTCGCCTCACCTGTGTTTACTTTACGCCCGGTCAGCCAGACCTCTTATCTTATGTTATCTTCTCATAATATCTGGACCGTCCCTCCTCTCTCTCTCTCTCTCCTTTCATTCAGTTCAACTATTTTCCAACATCGTATGTTTGCTCCTTTTCATTAAGCAAGTCAGTATGTTTGCTCCTTTTCATTAAGCAAGTCAGTTTTACACAAATAAATCATGTTAGTAAGCAAGTTCTAGCTCACGTTCCCCACCTTAGTCCCCTGTCGTATAATGAATACTATCATTCCAATCCCTCTAAAATTTAAAAATAATCATATTTCAAATGTAGTTCAATACAGTAATTTAGTTACCAAGCTCCAGCTCTTGTCCTCCGCCTTAGCTCTCTCTCGTATCTTCGTTAGTATCAGTCCAATTTCCCTGAAATTTCTACCCTCTGTATTTCAGACATAGTTTAGTAAATGCAAACAATTATCAAACTCTAGCTCTTGTCCCCAGCTTAGTTCATTTGTACAAAATCATTAGTAACAGTCCAAATTCCCTGAGATTTTTAGCCTCTGTATTTCAGACACCATAAATAAGATCAAAACAGTTACCAAGCTCCAGCTCTTGTCCCCCACCCTCTTCCACCCTCAAGTCTTCGTTAATAACAGTCCAATTTCCCTGAAATTTCTACCCTCTGTATTTCAGACACCGTAAATAAAATCAAGTCAGTTATCGAGCTCCAGCTCTCGTCCCCGCCTTAGTTCTCCTTCGTATCTTTGTAAATAACCCATCAATTTCCCTAAAATTAAAAGCAGACATACTTCAAAGTTAGTAAATAAAATCAAGTCAGTTATCGAGCTCCAGCTCTCGTCCCCCACCCTCTTCCACCCTCAAGTCTTTGTAAATAAACCATCAATTTCCCTGAAATTTTTTACCCTCTGTATTTCAGACATAGTAAATATGAAGTAAACAATTATAAAACTCTAGCTCTTGTCCTCTGTCCAAGCTCACTTTTGTAAATTCATTATTATCAGTCCAAATCACCCAACTACATTTTCAGACGTAGTAAATAAGATCAAGTCAGTTACCGAGCTCCAGCTCTTGTCCCCCTGTATTTGCATATTTTCTCTATATTCAGCTGTGTTCTTCACTTTTTGTCCGTGTTTTCTGTGTTCATTCCATGTTCTACAAATGTTCACAGTCCCATTCAGTTCATATTTTCACAAGTATCTCCATTTTTTATGTAATCTTTCTCTTAGTCTCATTATGTTCTCTACAAATTCTAGTCATATTTTCTATGTTTTCATATTCATCACATGTTCTCTTTACAACTTTTATACTCAATATTCATGCTAACTTCCATATTTTGTGTTCTTTGTCAATATTCATGTTCCTCTACAAGTTCATGTTCCTCACAAGATCACTTCGTTTTTCACCTTCACTTACATGTTTTCTACATTCTTTTGTCATATTCTCCATGTTCTTCACAAGTCCATTGTTCATTCTTTGTAATCCCTATTCTCCTTATCATGTTTTCATGTTCTCTGTAAGTTCATATTCCCAGCATGTTCACTGTATTCATCAACTTTTCTTACATGTGTTCTTTGCCATGTTCCCCATATGTTCTCTGGGTTTTTTCCCTTACATGTTATTTAACGTTCCTTAACTAAAAAAATCTTTCGCCAATCAACCAAAAACATAGTCACTTTCGTCATTTCTCAACTAAACCTATTATCCAGTCAACTAAAAATAGTCAGAAATAGCCTCGTTCAACACTGTTCTTAACTAAAACAACCTTTCTCTTAGCTGAAAATTGTCAAAGGAAACTTCTTTCAGCACTTTCTTAACAGCCGCTATGTTTCATCAAGAAAAAATTGTTAAAGGAAACTTTCCAAAACTGTTCATAACTAGCTTTTATCCATCGTCAATCAACTAAATAATAACTTTCATCATTTCTTAACTAAACTTATTCCCCAGTCATCAGAAAATAGCAGTGTTCTTCATGTTTCATTGTCATTTCATAACTAAAATTATCCATCAATCAACAGAAAAAGTCATGTTCATCATGTTTTGTCTTTTTCCTTAACTAAAGTATTCATCAGTCAACTAAAAATAGTTACTTCATCATGTTTCCTTGTCATTTCTTAACTAAAATATCACTTCTCTCATCTGAAAATAGTCATGTGTAGTCTCTTTCCAACACTGTTCTTAACTAAAACAGCCTTTCGCTTAGCTAAAAATTGTCAAAGGAATCTTTTCAGCACTGTTCATAACTAACTTTATCCATCGTCAAGTCAGAAAATATAGTCAAAGATATCTATCATCGTCGTTCTTAACTGACATTTATACTTTGTGGAGCACTAAAATAGTCAAATGTAACTTTTTCAACACTTTCGTAACTAAAATTATATGTCGTCAAGTAAGAAAAATAGTCAAAGGTGCTCTCCGTTACACCAAAGTTACTCTTCGAGAAATCAAAGACACTCTTCAATACATCAAGGACTTACTCAAAGACACCAAAGTTACACTCTAAGACATCCTTCGAGACATCAAAGACTTCCTTAAGACTTCAATGGGACTCTTCCATTCATCAAAAACATTCTCTAAGCCCTCAAAGTTATTCTCAGAACAATCAAAAGTTATTCCAAGACAACAAAAGTCATTCTCAGAGCTATCAAAATTATTCTCGGAGTCATCAAAAGGTATTCTCTAACTTACTTTTGGTCATTAAAGTTAATTTCTATGTTATAAAAGTTTGTCTCAGAGACATCTAAAGTTAATCTTAGAGTTATCAAATGTAATCTCTAACTCTCTTTGTTCATCAAAGTTGATCTCAGAGTTAACAAAGGTAATCTCTAACTCACTCTCGTTCATCAAAGTTGTTTCAAAGACATCAAAGTTATTCAAAGAGCTAACAAAAGTTATTCTCAGAGTCACCTTCGTTCTTCATAGAAACTTTCCAAAACATCTTTATTCATCAAAGTTATTCTCAGAGGCATAAAAGTCATTCTCAGAGCTATCAAACTTGTTCTCAAAGTCATCAAACTTATTCACAGAGTCATCAAAGTTAATCTAAGACATCATTTTTCATCAAAGATATTCTCTCTAAACCATCAATGTTCTTCTCTAAGACATAAAAGTTATTCTCAGAGTTACCTTCGTTCATCAGAGAAACTTTCCAAAACATCTTCGTTCATCAAACTTGTTTCAAAGTCATCAAATGTTAATCTAAGACATCTTCTTTCATCAAAGTTATTTTCAGAGACATCTAAAGTTATTCTCAGAGATATCAAACTTGTTCTCAGAGTCATCAAATGTTATTCTCGAAGTCATCAAAGTTATTTTCAGACACATCTAAAGTTAATTTCTATGTTATAAAGTTATTCTCAGAGACATCTAAAGTTAATCTTGGTCATCAAAGTTGTTCTCTAAACATCAATGTTGTTCTCCAAGACATCAAAGATGTTCTCAAAATCATAAAAGTTATTCCCAGAGCTATCAAAGTTAATCTCAGAGTTATCCAAAGATATTCTCATGTCCACAAAAGTTATTCCAAGAGACGTCAAAGTTGTTTCAAAGACATCAAAGTTAATCTCAGTGTTATCCAAAGACATTCTCAGAGACATCTAAAGTTATTCTCTAAGACATCAAAGTTGTTCTAAGAGTTATCAAAAGTTATTCTCAGTCATGATATGTTATTCTCTAACTCACTTCCATTCATCAAAGACATTCTCTAAGTCCTGAAAGTTATTCTCTAAGACAACAAAGTCTTTCTCAGAGCTACCAAAGATGTTCTCTAAATCATAAAAGTTAATCTTAACTCACCTTCGTTCATTAGAGAAACTTTCCAATCCATATTCGTTGACCAGAGTTATTCTCAGAGTCATCAAAGCGATCTCTAATTCATCTTCGTTCTCCAAAGTTGTTCTCTAAGGCACCTTCATTCATCAAAGAAACTCTCCTTCTTCCATCATGTTATTCTTTAAGACATCTTCAGTCATAAAATTTTCTCTCCAAAATGTAACTAGTTCAGCTTTTCATACCAAACCTGCATTCTGTTAAAACATATTTTCTTAGTTGCTTTACCCTAAAACTGTTCTCTGAACTACACTGTTCAAACCTACGTAACCTATCCTCTCCACCCAATGTTACTTAGTTAACGTAACGTTCCTAAACCTAGCTTTACCTATCCTAACATACCTTACCTTACCTTCCCTATCTTACCTAACTTTACCTATCCTAACATAACTTACCTTACCTTCCCTAACTTAACCTAACTTTACCTATCCTAACTTAACTTGCCTTTCATAACCTATCTTTACCTATCCTAACATAACTTACCTTACCTTCCCTATCTTACCTAACTTTACCTATCCTAACTTAACTTGCCTTTCATAACCTATCTTTACCTATCCTAACTTAACTTGTCTAACTTATTCTGCTTAACATAACTTACCTTACCTTCCCTATCTTACCTAACTTTACCTATATTACCTTACCATACTTTACCTATCTTACCTAACTTTACCTATGTTACCTTACCTTACCTACCTTTCCTAACATACCTATCTTACCTAACTTTACCTATCTTACCTAACTTTACCTATCTTACCTAACTTTACCTATGTTACCTTACCTTACCTACCTTACCTAACTTTACCTATCTTACCTAACTTAACTTTCATAACCTAACTTTACCTATCCTAACATAACTTACCTTACCTTCCCTATCTTACCTAACTTTACCTATCCTATCCTAACCTAACTTGTCTTACCTAACTTAATATTACTTTTCCAAACTGATGTATCCTAACTTATCTAGTCCAACCAGACATGCTCTAACTTACATAAGTATTCCTTCTTGTCTTTTGTGTTTCGTCAATCATTGTCTCATATTCATTTACTCATTTCATTAGTTAATTTCTCAAATGGTCACTTATGCATTTCAAGTGCTATTTGTTAGAGATTGGATATTTAAGCATTTCAAAGAATTTTTGTTATATATGGTCATTTACTCATTTCAAGGGATAATTTCTCAAATGGACGTTTTTGCATTTCAAGTGTTATTTGTTTAAGATTGGGTATTTAACCATTTCAAAGGTTTTTCTTATATATGGGAACTTACTCGTTTCAAGGGTCAATTTCTCAAATGGTCATTTTTGCAGATCAAGGGTTATTTGTTAAAGTTCATCAAGTTGCCCATAAGTTGTATTTATTATGTTTGATATCATATGTTCTTATTCCCCAACCCCTTAACCTAACCTCTTGTAATCTTAGTGTATTTAGTAGGTTCTATTTTATGTTTTTATTTCCCCAACCCTTTAACCTAACCTTTCAGATGTAGTTTATTGTGTTTTTGACATATTTGTTGAATATATTATCCTTTTCCTAACCTTTCAGATGTAGCTTTGTTTCTCCTTTTTGTATATTTTTACCCAAACCATCTTTCCTTCTTTACTTTGATTCTCCTACTCCTTCTAACCCTCCTTTTCTATCTCTCTCCCTTATTCTCTCTCTCCCTCATTTGCTCAAATGCTCTCTTGTTTCTCAAATTCAAGTCTTATTGTTCCCATTCTCACACCCTCACTCTCATTCACTTAGTTTTTCTTTTTCTCAAATTCAAGTCTTAGTGCTCCCATGCCCACACTCTCTCTCATTCTCTCTTCTTTGGTCCCATTTTCTTCCGCCCCCTCTCTCTTACTCCTTGCTCTTCTTTCATGCTCTCAATCCCTTGAGCTCTTGTTTCTCAATTTCAAGTCTTAGTAGATCTGATTCTTTACTATTGTAATTTTATTATTACTATGATAAAGAATGAACTTATATGTGAAAACAAAGTAAAGAAGGAAAGATGGTTTGGGTAAAAATATACAAAAAGGAGAAACAAAGCTACATCTGAAAGGTTAGGAAAAGGATAATATATTCAACAAATATGTCAAAAACACAATAAACTACATCTGAAAGGTTAGGTTAAAGGGTTGGGGAAATAAAAACATAAAATAGAACCTACTAAATACACTAAGATTACAAGAGGTTAGGTTAAGGGGTTGGGGAATAAGAACATATGATATCAAACATAATAAATACAACTTATGGGCAACTTGATGAACTTTAACAAATAACCCTTGATCTGCAAAAATGACCATTTGAGAAATTGACCCTTGAAACGAGTAAGTTCCCATATATAAGAAAAACCTTTGAAATGGTTAAATACCCAATCTTAAACAAATAACACTTGAAATGCAAAAACGTCCATTTGAGAAATTATCCCTTGAAATGAGTAAATGACCATATATAACAAAAATTCTTTGAAATGCTTAAATATCCAATCTCTAACAAATAGCACTTGAAATGCATAAGTGACCATTTGAGAAATTAACTAATGAAATGAGTAAATGAATATGAGACAATGATTGACGAAACACAAAAGACAAGAAGGAATACTTATGTAAGTTAGAGCATGTCTGGTTGGACTAGATAAGTTAGGATACATCAGTTTGGAAAAGTAATATTAAGTTAGGTAAGACAAGTTAGGTTAGGATAGGATAGGTAAAGTTAGGTAAGATAGGGAAGGTAAGGTAAGTTATGTTAGGATAGGTAAAGTTAGGTTATGAAAGTTAAGTTAGGTAAGATAGGTAAAGTTAGGTAAGGTAGGTAAGGTAAGGTAACATAGGTAAAGTTAGGTAAGATAGGTAAAGTTAGGTAAGATAGGTAAAGTTAGGTAAGATAGGTATGTTAGGAAAGGTAGGTAAGGTAAGGTAACATAGGTAAAGTTAGGTAAGATAGGTTAAGCAGGTTAAGTTAGGGAAGGTAGGTAAGGTAAGGCAACATAGGTAAAGTTAGGTTAGGTAAGATAGGTAAGGTAAGGTAACATAGGTAAAGTTAGGTTATGCAGGTTAAGTTAGGTAAGATAGGTAAAGTCAGGTAAGATAGGTAAAGTATGGTAAGGTAATATAGGTAAAGTTAGGTAAGATAGGGAAGGTAAGGTAAGTTATGTTAAGCAGAATAAGTTAGACAAGTTAAGTTAGGATAGGTAAAGATAGGTTATGAAAGGCAAGTTAAGTTAGGATAGGTAAAGTTAGGTAAGATAGGGAAGGTAAGGTAAGTTATGTTAGGATAGGTAAAGATAGGTTATGAAAGGCAAGTTAAGTTAGGATAGGTAAAGTTAGGTTAAGTTAGGGAAGGTAAGGTAAGTTATGTTAGGATAGGTAAAGTTAGGTAAGATAGGGAAGGTAAGGTAAGGTATGTTAGGATAGGTAAAGCTAGGTTTAGGAACGTTACGTTAACTAAGTAACATTGGGTGGAGAGGATAGGTTACGTAGGTTTGAACAGTGTAGTTCAGAGAACAGTTTTAGGGTAAAGCAACTAAGAAAATATGTTTTAACAGAATGCAGGTTTGGTATGAAAAGCTGAACTAGTTACATTTTGGAGAGAAAATTTTATGACTGAAGATGTCTTAAAGAATAACATGATGGAAGAAGGAGAGTTTCTTTGATGAATGAAGGTGCCTTAGAGAACAACTTTGGAGAACGAAGATGAATTAGAGATCGCTTTGATGACTCTGAGAATAACTCTGGTCAACGAATATGGATTGGAAAGTTTCTCTAATGAACGAAGGTGAGTTAAGATTAACTTTTATGATTTAGAGAACATCTTTGGTAGCTCTGAGAAAGACTTTGTTGTCTTAGAGAATAACTTTCAGGACTTAGAGAATGTCTTTGATGAATGGAAGTGAGTTAGAGAATAACATATCATGACTGAGAATAACTTTTGATAACTCTTAGAACAACTTTGATGTCTTAGAGAATAACTTTAGATGTCTCTGAGAATGTCTTTGGATAACACTGAGATTAACTTTGATGTCTTTGAAACAACTTTGACGTCTCTTGGAATAACTTTTGTGGACATGAGAATATCTTTGGATAACTCTGAGATTAACTTTGATAGCTCTGGGAATAACTTTTATGATTTTGAGAACATCTTTGATGTCTTGGAGAACAACATTGATGTTTAGAGAACAACTTTGATGACCAAGATTAACTTTAGATGTCTCTGAGAATAACTTTATAACATAGAAATTAACTTTAGATGTGTCTGAAAATAACTTTGATGACTTCGAGAATAACATTTGATGACTCTGAGAACAAGTTTGATATCTCTGAGAATAACTTTAGATGTCTCTGAAAATAACTTTGATGAAAGAAGATGTCTTAGATTAACATTTGATGACTTTGAAACAAGTTTGATGAACGAAGATGTTTTGGAAAGTTTCTCTGATGAACGAAGGTAACTCTGAGAATAACTTTTATGTCTTAGAGAAGAACATTGATGGTTTAGAGAGAATATCTTTGATGAAAAATGATGTCTTAGATTAACTTTGATGACTCTGTGAATAAGTTTGATGACTTTGAGAACAAGTTTGATAGCTCTGAGAATGACTTTTATGCCTCTGAGAATAACTTTGATGAATAAAGATGTTTTGGAAAGTTTCTATGAAGAACGAAGGTGACTCTGAGAATAACTTTTGTTAGCTCTTTGAATAACTTTGATGTCTTTGAAACAACTTTGATGAACGAGAGTGAGTTAGAGATTACCTTTGTTAACTCTGAGATCAACTTTGATGAACAAAGAGAGTTAGAGATTACATTTGATAACTCTAAGATTAACTTTAGATGTCTCTGAGACAAACTTTTATAACATAGAAATTAACTTTAATGACCAAAAGTAAGTTAGAGAATACCTTTTGATGACTCCGAGAATAATTTTGATAGCTCTGAGAATGACTTTTGTTGTCTTGGAATAACTTTTGATTGTTCTGAGAATAACTTTGAGGGCTTAGAGAATGTTTTTGATGAATGGAAGAGTCCCATTGAAGTCTTAAGGAAGTCTTTGATGTCTCGAAGGATGTCTTAGAGTGTAACTTTGGTGTCTTTGAGTAAGTCCTTGATGTATTGAAGAGTGTCTTTGATTTCTCGAAGAGTAACTTTGGTGTAACGGAGAGCACCTTTGACTATTTTTCTTACTTGACGACATATAATTTTAGTTACGAAAGTGTTGAAAAAGTTACATTTGACTATTTTAGTGCTCCACAAAGTATAAATGTCAGTTAAGAACGACGATGATAGATATCTTTGACTATATTTTCTGACTTGACGATGGATAAAGTTAGTTATGAACAGTGCTGAAAAGATTCCTTTGACAATTTTTAGCTAAGCGAAAGGCTGTTTTAGTTAAGAACAGTGTTGGAAAGAGACTACACATGACTATTTTCAGATGAGAGAAGTGATATTTTAGTTAAGAAATGACAAGGAAACATGATGAAGTAACTATTTTTAGTTGACTGATGAATACTTTAGTTAAGGAAAAAGACAAAACATGATGAACATGACTTTTTCTGTTGATTGATGGATAATTTTAGTTATGAAATGACAATGAAACATGAAGAACACTGCTATTTTCTGATGACTGGGGAATAAGTTTAGTTAAGAAATGATGAAAGTTATTATTTAGTTGATTGACGATGGATAAAAGCTAGTTATGAACAGTTTTGGAAAGTTTCCTTTAACAATTTTTTCTTGATGAAACATAGCGGCTGTTAAGAAAGTGCTGAAAGAAGTTTCCTTTGACAATTTTCAGCTAAGAGAAAGGTTGTTTTAGTTAAGAACAGTGTTGAACGAGGCTATTTCTGACTATTTTTAGTTGACTGGATAATAGGTTTAGTTGAGAAATGACGAAAGTGACTATGTTTTTGGTTGATTGGCGAAAGATTTTTTTAGTTAAGGAACGTTAAATAACATGTAAGGGAAAAAACCCAGAGAACATATGGGGAACATGGCAAAGAACACATGTAAGAAAAGTTGATGAATACAGTGAACATGCTGGGAATATGAACTTACAGAGAACATGAAAACATGATAAGGAGAATAGGGATTACAAAGAATGAACAATGGACTTGTGAAGAACATGGAGAATATGACAAAAGAATGTAGAAAACATGTAAGTGAAGGTGAAAAACGAAGTGATCTTGTGAGGAACATGAACTTGTAGAGGAACATGAATATTGACAAAGAACACAAAATATGGAAGTTAGCATGAATATTGAGTATAAAAGTTGTAAAGAGAACATGTGATGAATATGAAAACATAGAAAATATGACTAGAATTTGTAGAGAACATAATGAGACTAAGAGAAAGATTACATAAAAAATGGAGATACTTGTGAAAATATGAACTGAATGGGACTGTGAACATTTGTAGAACATGGAATGAACACAGAAAACACGGACAAAAAGTGAAGAACACAGCTGAATATAGAGAAAATATGCAAATACAGGGGGACAAGAGCTGGAGCTCGGTAACTGACTTGATCTTATTTACTACGTCTGAAAATGTAGTTGGGTGATTTGGACTGATAATAATGAATTTACAAAAGTGAGCTTGGACAGAGGACAAGAGCTAGAGTTTTATAATTGTTTACTTCATATTTACTATGTCTGAAATACAGAGGGTAAAAAATTTCAGGGAAATTGATGGTTTATTTACAAAGACTTGAGGGTGGAAGAGGGTGGGGGACGAGAGCTGGAGCTCGATAACTGACTTGATTTTATTTACTAACTTTGAAGTATGTCTGCTTTTAATTTTAGGGAAATTGATGGGTTATTTACAAAGATACGAAGGAGAACTAAGGCGGGGACGAGAGCTGGAGCTCGATAACTGACTTGATTTTATTTACGGTGTCTGAAATACAGAGGGTAGAAATTTCAGGGAAATTGGACTGTTATTAACGAAGACTTGAGGGTGGAAGAGGGTGGGGGACAAGAGCTGGAGCTTGGTAACTGTTTTGATCTTATTTATGGTGTCTGAAATACAGAGGCTAAAAATCTCAGGGAATTTGGACTGTTACTAATGATTTTGTACAAATGAACTAAGCTGGGGACAAGAGCTAGAGTTTGATAATTGTTTGCATTTACTAAACTATGTCTGAAATACAGAGGGTAGAAATTTCAGGGAAATTGGACTGATACTAACGAAGATACGAGAGAGAGCTAAGGCGGAGGACAAGAGCTGGAGCTTGGTAACTAAATTACTGTATTGAACTACATTTGAAATATGATTATTTTTAAATTTTAGAGGGATTGGAATGATAGTATTCATTATACGACAGGGGACTAAGGTGGGGAACGTGAGCTAGAACTTGCTTACTAACATGATTTATTTGTGTAAAACTGACTTGCTTAATGAAAAGGAGCAAACATACTGACTTGCTTAATGAAAAGGAGCAAACATACGATGTTGGAAAATAGTTGAACTGAATGAAAGGAGAGAGAGAGAGAGAGGAGGGACGGTCCAGATATTATGAGAAGATAACATAAGATAAGAGGTCTGGCTGACCGGGCGTAAAGTAAACACAGGTGAGGCGACAGATTGCGAGGTAAGGGGGGGAGGGAGGGGGGTGTGATGTACGAAACCCTGAAAACAATGACTTACACAGGTGATTTTCTAAATTTATATGAATAACTAAGGCTTACATAGACGATTTTGTAAGTTGAAAACATGTAAAATATGTCCGTAGAGTTCTCCTGGAAGCCCTAAAGTGCTACATACGTTATTTGAATTTCTCCCATAAGGCCTTAACAAACTTCTATGTCTCGGAAATTATTTTTCTCATAAGAACTTTAACAAAACTCGTATGACATTATTTTTCCTCATAAGAATTCCCTAATTCCAAATCTGTGACTCCCCAAATTCACCTGAAACCCTTGGGGCGCACAGGGGATATTTGACCTGAAACCCTTGGGGCGCACAGACGATATTCTAAATTTACCTGAAACCCTTGGGGCGCACAGACGATATTTGACCTGAAACCCTTGGGGCGCACAGACGATATTCTAAATTTACCTGAAACCCTTGGGGCGCACAGACGATATTTGACCTGAAAAAAAATATCGTCTGTGAGGCGCCTTCCCTACTACTGTGGTGGAGGCTGACTCCATACACAGTTTCAAGTGTAGATATGATAGAGCCCAATAGGCTCGGGAATCTGTACACCTGTTGATTGACGGTTGAGAGGCGGGACCAAAGAGCCAGAGCTCAGCCCCCGCAAACACAACTAGGTGAGTACACACACACACACACACACACACACACACCAGAAAGCAGTCCGTAACAGCTGTCAAACTCCCAGGTACCTATTTACTGCTAGGTAACAGGTGCATCAGGGTGAAAGAAACTCTGCCCATTTGTCTCTGCCGGCGCTGGGAATCGAACCCAAGCTACAGGATTACGAGTCCCGTGCGCTGTCCACTCAGCTCCCAGACCCCAAGCATGTGTGTGTGTGTATGTGTATGTGTGTGTGTGTTCCACCATTACCTTCCCTACCCTTCACCACCTTCCCTACCCTTCACCACCTTCCCTACCCTTCACCACCTTCCCTACCCTTCACCGCCTTCCCTACCCTTCACCACCTTCCCTACCCTTCACCACCTTCCCTACCCTTCACCACCTTCCCTACCCTTCACCACCTTCCCTACCCTTCACCACCTTCCCTACCCTTCACCACCTTCCCTACCCTTCACCACCTTCCCTACCCTTCACCACCTTGCCTACCCTTCACCATCTTCCCTACCCTTCACCACCTACCCTTCACCACCTTCCCTACCCTTCACCACCTACCCTTCACCACCTTGCCTACCCTTCACCACCTTGCCTACCCTTCACCACCTTGCCTACCCTTCACCACCTTCCCTACCCTTCACCACCTTCCCTACCCTTCACCACCTACCCTTCACCACCTTCCCTACCCTTCACCACCTTCCCTACCCTTCACCACCTACCCTTCACCACCTTCCCTACCCTTCACCACTTTGCCTACCCTTCACCACCTTCCCTACCCTTCACCACCTTGCCTACCCTTCACCACCTTCCCTACCCTTCACCACCTTGCCTACCCTTCACCACCTTCCCTACCCTTCACCACCTTGCCTACCCTTCACCACCTACCCTTCACCACCTTCCCTACCCTGTACCACCTTGCCTACCCTTCACCACCTTGCCTACCCTTCACCACCTTGCCTACCCTTCACCACCTACCCTTCACCACCTTCCCTACCCTTCACCACCTACCCTTCACCACCTTCCCTACCCTTCACCACCGTCCCTACCCTTCACCACCTTCCCTACCCTTCACCACCGTCCCTACCCTTCACCACCTACCCTTCACCACCTTCCCTACCCTTCACCACCTACCCTTCACCACCTTCCCTACCCTTCACCACTCTCCGTCTCTGTAACCATCTTCACTAAACACTTTGCCAGTAAAGGAACAGCGTCAGAGAAACTAACGTTCAGTAATTAACGTAGACAATAAGGTACCAGGTGAGCCTTAGTGAAGACGGAGTTAAGACATATTTAGTGAGGTTGGAATGTAGTGTAATTTGTCATTTGATGGAAAGATGGGAGCACATGGCTCGATCCCCACGCACTTATGACCCAGACCAGTCACCCTGCATAGTTTGGGCAGACTAGACTCAAGCGCCTGGGCCCCAGCCTTAAACAAACGAACATTTGTATAGAGAGCAAATAATAATGTCACACTAACCCTGATGTGATCGGGTGAATATAATGTTTAACTCTGGGAGTTGACTATATTTCTCTGGTGTGTGATATTGCCATTAGCTAAGTCGAGGGTCTTGTATGGTAACTGTTTTATTAAGTCATGGTGGAGAGACTTGAGAAGAGTGTAGTGCAGCGGCTGGTGAAGGAGAAGGTGACAGTTTTGGGAAGTGGTGCGTATGGCACTGTTAACTTAGTGAGGTGGCGCGGCAAGTTGGCGGCCCTTAAAGTGGCAAACTCCTATAGTGTTGGTAAGGAGTTGAGGCAGGAGGGTGAGGTCCTTACCCAGCTGAAGGGCGCAGGAGGCGCTCCCCTTCTCTATGGTGTGGCCACCGACCCTCCAGCTCTTCTAATGGCATATAAGGGTAAGAAAGCCCTTTATGACGTTTTCACAAGTAACCAACACAACTTACTCCAACTTGGACTGCAAGTCGGGCACAAGTTACAGGAGGTTCATAACTTGGGTTACGTCCACAACGACCTCAAGAGCAACAATATTATGGTAGAAGGACCACCTCGCTCTCCGACAGTTAGTATAATAGACTTTGGGTTGACGTGCCCGGACGGAACCTCCCTGGGCTTCATTATTGACCCGGACACCTTCCCATACTATGCCCCGGAGGTGTGTGAAGGAAAGAACAGTACCTTTGCCTCGGACGTCTTCTCTTATGGTCGTCTTCTGCAGACCCTGGTGAGAGTAACACACACCCACAACCCGTCACTACACCTGCTGCTCCAGCAAGCCACACACCCACACCAAACCCGCCGCCCAACTTTACACAATCTACTCCAACATTTACGGGGACACGTTGACACTGAGAGTCCCAGTAAGAAGCGGAAAAGGGCCCCCAACCACGACACCCCCGCCAACATGGGCCAGACTAAGAGACGGAAAAGGGGCCACAACCACAACACCCCCGACAACACAGGCTACACTAAGGGACGGAAAAGGGGCCTCAACAACGACACCCCCGCCAACATGGGCCAGACTAAGAGACGGAAAAGGGGCCACAACCACAACACCCCCGCCAACACAGGCTACACCAAGGGACAGAAAAGGGGCCACAACCCCGACACCCCCGCCAACACAGGCCACACCAAGGGATGGAAAGGGGCGCCAGACAGGTCCGTCCGAGCACCTCTTCCCAGGTTGGCTCCGCCCTTCCCGCCTCATTATTGTCCCTTACGGCATCGTTTCCTTCCGTTTGTCCTCTTGCTTTACCTTCCTGTGGCGCTGTGATTAACGCCTTGGGCTGCACGGTAGAGCCACGGTCTCGCTTCATGCAGGTCGCCGTTCAATCCCCGACCGTCCAAGTGGTTGAGGCACCATTCCTTCCCTTCGGCCTATCCTAAATCCGTATCCTGACCCCTTCCAAGTATTATATAGTCGTAAGGGCTAGGCGCTTTCTCCTGATAGTTCCCTTTCCTTTTCTTTTCTTTTGTGTGTGTGTGTGTAAGGAGAGGGGGAGGGGGAGGGGGAGGGTGTTAGGGAATGTTTGAGGGGGGGGGAGATCAGATGTAAAGATGAATCTTTATCAGATGAATCTTACAAATTTATCAGATGTAAAGACGAATCTTTACATCAGATGAATCAGATGTAGATCAGGTCTTCCTGTGGGCTACAGAAAATAATATGGTGTTTAACGAGGATAAGTTCCAGCTCATGCGCTATGGAAAAAAAATGAAAATATAAAAACAGAAACCACGTACAAAACTCAGGCAAATCATAACATAGAACGGAAAGGCGATGTAAAGGATCTGGGTGTACTCATGTCGGAAGACCTTACCTTTAAAGAACACAATAAAGTAGCCGTCACAACTGCAAGAAAAATGACAGGTTGGATAACAAGAACCTTTCACACCAGAGATGCTATACCGGTGATGATACTTTTCAAGACGCTTGTGCTCTCTATTTCCAGATAATACTGGAAATAATATCAAGATCAACATTACATTACCAGGATGATGTAGTAATAATTTTAACTCTTATTATGTTATATATATATATATATATATATATATATATATATATATATATATATATATATATATATATATATATATATATATATATATATATATATATATATATATGTTTGGGCTGGCAATGTTCTCATTTGGTCTCTCTCTTTCTCTGTCTCTCTGTCTCTCTCTGTCTCTCTCTGTCTCTCTCTGTCTCTCTCTGTCTGTCTCTCTCTCTCTATCTCTCTCTCTCTCTCTCTTTCTCTCTCTCTCTCTCTCTCTCTCTCTCTCTCTCTCTCTCTCTCTCTCTCTCTCTCTCTCTCTCTCTCTGTCATAGGGAAGGGAAGGGAACTATCAGGGGTAAAGTGCCAAGCCATCACGACTATATAGCACTGGGAAGGGATCAGGATAAGGATATTTCACAAGGAAAATAGTCTAAGGAGGAAATAATGAGTAAGACAACTAGTGAAGTGATGATTGATGGTTGCCGTGGCGGCGGCAGCGTGCAGGGCCAGCAAGTCTCGCTACACGCTGACCCAGTAATGAGGCCATTACAGCTGCACGACGGAAGTGCATCTTAGTGAGTGTTCCCACCAGTCAATTACACCCACAATAGTTGCTCCTCAGAACCTGTTTCTGTGTGGCAGGGCTTGTCAGAATGGTGGTGGTGGTTGTGTTGGTAGTGGTGGTGGTGGTAGTGGTGGCGGTGGTAGTGGTGGGTGGTGGTGGTGAAGGGGGTGGGTGGTGGTGGCGGTGGTGGTGATGGTGGTAGTGGTGGTGGTGGTAGTGGTAGTGGTGGGGGTGGTGGTAGTGGTAGTGGAGGGGGTGGTGGTAGGCGGTGGTAGTGGTGGTGTAGTAATTAAGATGTCCGTATTGAAGGTCTCCAGACGGCTTCTGAGGTAGATGAGGAAGGGTAGGGCAGGTATGGTGAGGGAGGGTAGGTATAGTGAGGGAGGGGGAGCTATGGTGAGGGAGGGAGGGAGTGAGGGAGGGGAGGTATGGTTAAGATAAGATATAAAATTATTCGAAGAGGATGACAGTGACATTAACAGGTGTGTGAGAGATAAGAGAGCGAGAAGACAGCACCAGGTGTGTGAGAGGTGAGGAATGGCACTGTGGGGGGGGGGGGGCGGGCCCAAGGCACCCTCACCACCTCGGGGAAGGTGGAAGGTAATTGAAGGAAGAGTGGCCTTGTTGGTGACTCTTGTACATTGTAATGTGAAGGATGGTGAGCCGGGGGGGGGAGGGAGGGAGGGAGGGAAGAGGGAGGGAAGGAAGAGGGAGGGAGAAAAGCAAGAGGGAGGGGAGGAAGATCGAAGCAGGAAAGGGAAGGGCAGAACTTTTCATGATTTAAACATTGTTGTGTATTTATGTATGGCTAAGTTAGTATTCCCTTATAACATACTAAGCATATATAACCTCCAACACCTTCACATCCATCTGCCGATTTTTTTCGTATTAAGTAAATCCCAAATAATAGTAATCCCTTCGCGGGGATTTAAGTTTTCTCCAAAATATTTTCACGTTCAAAATATCGAGATGCTATCGATTTAGTATATCACCTGTGCACGTATTTAATAAGTCAATATTGACTATACGAATTTGCGAGAACGGGTTGGCTTGTACGATGGGGTGTACCTGAGCCGCCCATTGGTAACACGCTGCCTGACGAGCCAAGGATGGGGCGGCCCCCCCCCCCCCCCCCCCCCGCCCCGGGCCAAAGCTTGCTAAACGACTTTTAATTTAATTGTAATTTAATTTTGCCCCGAGGGGCGAGTGTATTGGGCAGCGCCACTCATCCTGTGAGTGGACACACCACCATAGTGACAGTATTGGGCAGCGCCACTCATCCTGTGAGTGGACACACCACCATAGTGACAGTATTGGACAGCGCCACTCATCCTGTGAGTGGACACACCACCATAGTGACAGTATTGGGCAGCGCCACTCATCCTGTGAGTGGACACACCACCATAGTGACAGTATTGGACAGCGCCACCCATCCTGTGAGTGGACACACCGCCATAGTGACAGTATTGGGCAGCGCCACCCATCCTGTGAGTGGACACACCGCCATAGTGACAGTATTGGGCAGCGCCACTCATCCTGTGAGTGGACACACCGCCATAGTGACAGTATTGGGCAGCGCCACTCATCCTGTGAGTGGACACACCGCCATAGTGACAGTATTGGGCAGCGCCACTCATCCTGTGAGTGGACACACCGCCATAGTGACAGTATTGGGCAGCGCCACTCATCCTGTGAGTGGACACACCGCCATAGTGACAGTATTGGGCAGCGCCACCCATCCTGTGAGTGGACACACCGCCATAGTGACAGTATTGGGCAGCGCCACTCATCCTGTGAGTGGACACACCGCCATAGTGACAGTATTGGGCAGCGCCACCCATCCTGTGAGTGGACACACTACCATAGTGACAGTATTGGGCAGCGCCACTCATCCTGTGAGTGGACACACCGCCATAGTGACAGTATTGGGCAGCGCCACTCATCCTGTGAGTGGACACACCGCCATAGTGACAGTATTGGGCAGCGCCACTCATCCTGTGAGTGGACACACCGCCATAGCAGCATGTACAACACTCCCCAATAGGAAGAAAACCCGCTGGGTTGTTCATCCTGTCACTTGTACCCAGACACAGCTGGGACTTGCTTAACTGTCTCAAGTGAACAGATCCTCAAACGTATTGGAGTTTGATTTCCGGCCCTTTTAAGCACGGCCAGCTATACGAAAGGAGTCAGGTCACACCAGACAAAGGTCCCAGTTCGATTCCCGTGGCTTCATCTGATGCCACGGTTCACGTGGTAGTGAATAGGCCCCCGGGGAGCGAGGCAACTGTTGTGGGTGGCATCCTAGGGAGGTGAATAGTTTGGTCAAGGGAGACCTCGATAAGCCTAACAGGTTTCGTGTCGGCGACAATTCGGGAACTGTCTTGTTTGTGAACGATGTTAACACAACTACTTCGATGTTTCTGAATCACTTGTGACACAAAAGATTATTGATGTGAGTATTTGTGTGGGTGAATAAATATGAATGTGTATGTATATATATATATATATATATATATATATATATATATATATATATATATATATATATATGTCGTACCTAGTAGCCAGAACGCACTTCTCAGCCTACTATGCAAGGCCCAATTTGCCTAATAAGCCAAGTTTTCATAAATTAATTGTTTTTCGACTACCTAACCTACCTAACCTAACCTAAGCTAACCTTCTCGGCTACCTAACCTAACCTAACCTATAAAGATAGGTTAGGTTAGGTTAGGTAGGGTTGGTTAGGTTCGGTCATATATCTATGTTAATTTTAACTCCAATAAAAAAAATTGACTTCATACATAATGAAATGGGTAGCTTTATCATTTCATAAGAAAAAAATTAGAGAAAATATATTAATTCAGGAAAACTTGGCTTATTAGGCAAATCGGGCCTTGCATAGTAGGCTGAGAAGTGCGTTCTGGCTACTAGGTACGACATATATATATATATATATATATATATATATTGGTGTATACTGGCAGCAGGTTTTCTTTCAAACATGTTTCATTGAATATGACCGCATATTCTGTATTTATTATTTTCTGGTTTAGGGCTTCTATCCCTCTAACTATTTTCTTAGCATCAGGGCTTAATTGGAATAGGAGTTCTCCAAAACTCATTTTCGTACTTTTAAGGTGAAGAAAAGAAGTGATTTACTATAGAGTGTATTACACTTATTTGTATAATTTGCACGACGTTTCGAACCGAACATATCGATGCCAACACAGAAGACAATGTCCAACATAACAGGCCAATTACACTGGATTAATCTTTGTGTTTAGATAGGAGATGCCTCGTATGGGCCAATAAGCCTTCTGCAGCCCCTATGTTTATCCCTTATGTATCCCCCCATGTTTTCACCTTCATTGTATTATCACCTGACCTAATGCGGGTATAAAATCAACTAGTATTGTAATATCTGTCCACTTGAGAATGAACCATGGAGGTTCGAAACGTCGTGCAAATTATACAAATAAGTGTAATACACTCTATAGTAAATCACTTCTTTTCTTCACCTTAAAAGTACGAAAATGAGTTTTGGAGAACTCCTATTTCAATTAAGCCCTGATGCTAAGAAAATAGTTAGAGGGATAGAAGCCCTAAACCAGAAAATAATAAATACAGAATATGCGGTCATATTCAATGAAACATATATATATATATATATATATATATATATATATATATATATATATATATATATATATATATATATATATATATATATATATATATATGTACATGTATGCATGAGTATGTGTACATGTATATATAACATTAATAACTGTGTAACTAGCGTCAAAAGATTGTTATTTGCTAAGCTAAACGAACTAGAGGGTTCAGTTCCTGAACCGATTATGTGCCTCTGTAACCCTTTACACCCCCCCCCCCCCCCCACGGGATGGGTATGGGGTGCATAATAAAGAAAGAAATTGAATCAATGTTTACATGCGCTTGGGATGAGTGCGTTGTCAGCACTACGACACGGGAGGACGAGGGGGGGGGGGAAAGAACGGGGGAATGAGAACACAATTGAGAGGCGGGACCAAAGAGCCGAAGCTCAACCCCCCCCCCCCGCAAGCACAACTAGGTGAGCACACAGTGGATATGAATATAAAGGGATAAGAGAGGGTGATGACGTCACAAAAGAGTGGTGACGTCATATTTGTGATGACGTAACAGTGGGCACGGCCCCTACACGTCATCGGGGGGGGGGAGCAACAGCCCCCCCTGGCTCCAGGGGGGAGCAACACCCCCTCCCCCCGGCTCCACCTTACTCTCGATCACTCTATCACACTGGGAAAATAGAGTGGCTTAGAGATAGAGCTAATCTCAAGCTACTTGAAACAACACCACTTTATTATTAATTATTTGGTTAATAATTACTACCGTATTGCTAATTATAAGATCATTCCGAGTCAGACCGGATAGCTTCCAGGAACATTAACAAAGAAACCCTCAGAATGGGGTCTGTAACCTACGTGAGACTCAACCTTGGTGATGCAGCTCCGGCATGTAACCTTCACCCAAGAACCACAAATGAAAGTTCCAGCTACATGTAAGTAAGTAAACGTGTTGTGTAAGAGAGAGGTATGAGTTACGGGGAGGGTTTGGGGTTGACCTTAACACCTCTCAGCCTCTGGAGGGTTATTAAGGTCACCTCAGTAGTATAGTGATGTTCAAGTTCACTACGGGCTCACCATAGCCCGTGCTACTTGCCCCGCTCCTGTGACAGGTAAGCTCCGGGGGCTCACCATAGCCCGTGCTACTTGCCCCGCTCCTGTAACAGGTAAGCTCCGGGGGCTCACCATAGCCCGTGCTACTTGGAACTTGTTCCGAGTAGCTGAATCTATAACAAGAACATCTAGTGATGACCTACCAGCGTGTATACCTCAGTCAAACGACAAGGCCGACGAGTACTTATCAACTGGGTGCCAAGTCATGTGGGAATAATAGGAAATGACATTGCAGACGAAGCTGCAAAACTTGCTACTAAGAGGAGAAATGTAGACATTTACATACCACAGAGTCTATCACAGATTAAGAAAGTAATTAGAAACAGAGCAATGTAAAAGATGTACAGTGACCACAACACAGCAGTTGCAACATCAGGATCTGCGGGTTGGTACAAGAATTCAACCAACTACGAACCACTTAGTTTGATGAAAGGGAGCAGTAGAGCAACAGAAGTGCATTTACATCGCATCAGGCTTGGATACCCATGTGCATGGGAAATAGCCTTACAAGTTCCGGAAGATGAGAGGAAATGTCAACACTGTGGAGAAATGCCCGACAGACCACTAGAACATTATCTAACACAGTGCACAGTTACAACCACAACAGACCACTAGAACATTATCTAACACAGTGCACAGTTACAACCACAACAGACCACTGGCACATTATCTAACACAGTGCACAGTTACAACCACAACAGACCACTGGAACATTATCTAATACAGTGCACAGTTACAACCACAACAGACCACTAGAACATTATCTAACACAGTGCACAGTTACAACCACAACAGACCACTGGCACATTATCTAACACAGTGCACAGTTACAACCACAACAGACCACTGGAACATTATCTAACACAGTGCACAGTTACAACCACAACAGACCACTGGAACATTATTTAACACAGTGCACAGTTACAACCACAACAGACCACTGGAACATTATCTAACACAGTGCACAGTTACAAACCCATTAAGATTTCAACTTAGATTCAACAGAGCAGAAGACGTTGTTAAACACGTGGGACAAAATCTTACTGAAGCGACCATACGAGTCATAAATACTCATACTCCGCCCAAGTAAAACAGAAACAAGCAACACTTAGTGGGCCAGCCAGAGGCTCAGGGCCCACCCAGTGGGCCAGCCAGAGGCTCAGGGCCCACCCAGTGGGCCAGCCAGAGGCTTAGGGCCCACCCAGTGGGCCAGCCAGAGGCTTAGGGCCCACCCAGTGGGCCAGCCAGAGGCTCAGGGCCCACCCAGTGGGCCAGCCAGAGGCTCAGGGCCCACCCAGTGGGCCAGCCAGAGGCTTAGGGCCCACCCAGTGGGCCAGCCAGAGGCTCAGGGCCCACCCAGTGGGCCAGCCAGAGGCTCAGGGCCCACCCAGTGGGCCAGCCAGAGGCTCAGGGCCCACCCAGTGGGCCAGCCAGAGGCTTAGGGCCCACCCAGTGGGCCAGCCAGAGGCTCAGGGCCCGCGCAGGAATATCCCTGCAAAAAAAAAAAAAAAAAAAAAATATACCTCAGTCCTGGACACCGCCCGGGACTAGAGTGATTGATTGATGAAGATTAAGCCACCCAAAAGGTGGCACGGGCATGAATTGCCCGTAAGTGGTGGCCCTTTTGAGCCATTACCAGTATCAAGAGATGATACTGGAGATCTGTGGAGGTGCGACTGCACCCTGCGTGACGGGAGATGTCTCCCCGCCCAGGACTAAGATTGATTGATTGATGAAGATTAAGCCACCTAAAAGGTGGCACGGGCATGAATAGCCCGTATGTGGTGGCCCTTTTGAGCCATTACCAGTATCAAGAGCTGATACTGGAGATCTGTGGAGGTGCGACTGCACCCTGCGTGACGGGAGATGTCTCCCCGCCCAGGACTAAAGTATTCTCTGTATATATATACACCGATAACCATGTATACATCTCTCGGTGTATACATTCCGTTAGGGATGGGCACGATAGCTTATAATATTACGTATCCCATAGAGGCATACATTACCCCATGAAGCCATTCCCAGTGGTGGGGCAGTTAAAACATAATACTAATTCACTATGTCAGGGACAGGAAGCCTGAGTGTATTCATGCACGTTAGGCTTTTATCTAGGCCCTCCCCCCAGGGTCGAATTACTGACCCCGCCCCGGATACAACCTCACAACCAGCTGACTATAACTCCTGAGTACCTACTTGCTGCTAGGTGAACAGAGACATTAGGTGAAAGGAAATGTGCCCAACCATTTCTGTCCCGCCCGGGATTCGAACCCCTGAATTCTCGCTTGTGTGTCGAGAAGGAACCAGGAGAAAGCACAAGGACAAACAGACTCCGGGGACAGGAAGACCAATGACACCCGAGGAAGTTGTCGTTAAAGATTAGCTATCTGGAACAAAGTTCCAAGTAGCACGGTCTATGGTGAGCCCGTAGTGGACTTACCTGGCACAGGAGCGGGGCAAGTAGCACGGTCTATGGTGAGCCCGTAGTGGACTTACCTGGCACAGGAGCGGGGCAAGTAGCCCGGGCTATGGTGAGCCCGTAGTGGACTTACCTGGCACAGGAGCGGGGCAAGTAGCACGGTCTATGGTGAGCCCGTAGTGGACTTACCTGGCACAGGAGCGGTCCGAGGAAGGAATTAAGCGACCTCACAACGACTCGATATAACACTTCCAACGGGTGAGGGCGTGAGAGTGAACAACCTCCTTAAAGAGGGTGATTGAGCGCGCTAAGTGTACGAGGAAGACGGATTACCAGGTGCTGGAGCGCCGTCCTGCCAGACCAAAATAGCTATAATGAACCCTGGTGGTGTTGGGGTCCTTGAGCTCCGTCCACGGCTGTGAGAGCATCCTTCCTTCACCAGGTGCCGCCAGGCTCCTCACGTCTTAATTACCCGTGAGTCAGGTGGGCCTTGAGCACCACACGCTCACTCACTCACACACACACACACACCACACCACACTCACACTCACACTCACCACACTCACTTACACTCACACTCACACACTCACACATTCACCACACACACACACACACACACACACACACACACACACACACACACACACACACACACACACACACACACACACACACACACACACACACACACACACACACAGCACAACTAGGTGCTAGGTATTAATGCACACTAATGGGTATACCAACACCCCAAAATGTTCTGAACTCTGTATTGCACACATGTCAGGAAAAAGGCTTGGTCATCTCAGTAGAGAAAACAGACAGAAAACAGACGCTGTCCACCCAGACAGCGTGGGGCCGTTCGCAAAATGCAGCCGCATGATGGCTCTCTGCTCGACTATGTAACCAGATACAAATATCTTGGTCTTGAGGTTCCACTGTACCGCAATTTTGTAGCCAGACTGGGTCGCCAGTGTTGAGAGAGAGGCTCCGTGCTCTCAAGGCTGTGGCAGGCTACCATCCAAGCTATGGCGCAAATGTGAGAATTGTCAAAATGATGTATCTCTCATATATTAGGTCTCTGATTATGCTGCACCCATGCTTGCTCTAGTGCCTGAGAGAATGCTTGGAGGGCAGGAAAAGAGGCAAAACGAAGCCATGAGGATTATCCTCGGATGCCTCCGTACAACTAAATTACTAAACATGAGGAAGGAACTGAATATTTCATGTGTAAGTGATCGTATCACTGAAATTAATGCTTTAATTCGTATCAAGAAGCTTAGGCTAACCCACCCTAACCCCTGCACTGAAGCCCTCCAAGCCTTCTTCCTTGAAGATCAGCGTCCCTCCAAATGGATTACAAAAACTGTCATTATGCTCAGAATGTATAATATTCCTCACCCCTTCCAAGATAGAAAACAACAACACTTTCCTGTCCCATGGGAGATCACTCCTTTCCAGATTACTGTCCCTCCTTTCCTACCCAAGAACCTGATTAAAGAACAGGCCCCAGATTCACGAAAGCAGTTACGCAAACACTTACGAACCTATACATCTTTTCTCAATCTTTGGCGGCTTTGTTTACAATTATTAAACAGTTAATGAGCTCCGAAGCACCAGGAGGCTGTTTATAACAATAACAACAGTTGATTGGCAAGTTTTCATGCTTGTAAACTGTTTAATAAATGTAACCAAAGCCGTCAAAGATTGAGGAAAGATGTGCACGTTCTTAAGTGCTTGCGTAAGTGCTTTCGTGAATCTGGCCCCAGGCCTTTTGCTTCGACAAGAAGCAGAGTACAATGCCTTAAATTAAAATTAACATAAATGTAAGTATAAATTTAATAAGATTAAAATATGGAATTAATGTAAATAATATGATTTAATAATGAAAGGAAATTAGCGTGGTATGTAAGATGACCTAGAGGGCAGCACACAGTGTAACGGGCTGTTGGTGTTGTTATAGATTCAGCTACTGGGAACAAGTTCCAAGTAGCACGGCCTATGGTGAGCCCGTTGCTTACCTGGCACAGGAGCGGGGCAAGCAGCACGGGCTATGGTGAGCCCGTAGTGGACATACCTGGCACAGGAGCGGGGCAAGTAGCACGGGCTATGGTGAGCCCGTAGTGGACTTACCTGGCACAGAAGCGGGGCAAGTAGCACGGGCTATGGTGAGCCCGTAGTGGACTTACCTGGCACAGGAGCGGGGCAAGTAGCACGGGCTATGGTGAGCCCGTAGTGGACTTACCTGGCACAGGAGCGGGGCAAGTAGCACGGGCTATGGTGAGCCCGTAGTGGACTTACCTGGCACAGGAGCGGGGCAAGTAGCACGGGCTATGGTGAGCCCGTAGTGGACTTACCTGGCACAGGAGCGGGGCAAGTAGCACGGGCTATGGTGAGCCCGTAGTGGACTTACCTGGCACAGGAGCGGTATGTAACGGGCGCTGCTGTAACGGCTGTATCGCTGGCTTTTGTTTCTGGGGTGAGTTATGGAGTGGGGCGGATGTTGGCGTGCGAGAGGTGAAGGCTGGCTCCGCCACCCTCCCTTGCTCCCTGCTCAAGGACACCTGCTGAGTGTTGTGTGGGAGTGTACTGGCTATGTACTGTGTACTTTGATTGTTGCCATTGTGCACCCCATACTCATCCTGTGAGCGGTAGCGCAAAAAGCATTACAGAGGGCACAAAAGGTCTTTATCAGACCTCATCTTAGATTATTACATAAACAATTTCATCTATCCTTCACACCTTATAGTTACAATGTCAGCTAGTTACAAAGAATGTTCTATTTCAAGAGCTACATATTTACAGTAAGTCATCATACATTAATGGTAGGTCTTATTGCTAATACATAATAGTTTGACCAATGGAGATATTACAGTGATAGGGGAGCTTCTGTTTATTATTAGTCTTCAAAATACTGAGTTTCTCATTCTCATATGTCATTTATCTACTGGAAGCGAAATATGGATACAGTGCAAGGATTTCAGGTATTTTATCTTTGATAATAAGATAGGTTGCCATATCATACAGCGTGAGCTTAGATTTATCTCTAAATGGCTCAATTTTACTACAATCCAAGATATAGTGTTCGAGTGTGTGTCCCTGTCTTTGTTCACACACTTTACACTTTACTTCATCTAGATCCCTATACAAGCCAAACAGCCAGAGATACTTGTAGCCAAGTCTTATACGAGCTGTGACAACATCTGTTAGTCTACTGACTTTGTTACTTGCCCCATACACATGTTTTACTTCACACATTTCATTGTGATGAACAATGGACCTACTAGTTCCAGTTTGCACTGTTCTACTTTCTTCAAATCCATCCAAGAGTTCTCGTTTAATGACACTTTTAAGGGACCTATTTGATAACTCAAGATTCCGTTCAATACTGTCTTTATTTACTGCAGCCTTAGCAAGGGTGTAGTGTGTGTGTGTGTACTTACCTAGTTGTGCTTGCGGGGGTTGAGCTCTGGCTCTTTGGTCCCGCCTCTCAACTGTCAATCAACTGGTGTACAGGTTCCTGAGCCTATTGGGCTCTATCATATCTACATTTGAAACTGTGTATGGAGTCAGCCTCCACCACAACATTGCCTAGTGTATTCCATTTATTAACTACTCTGATACTGAAAAAATTCTTTCTAACGTCTCTGTGACTCATCTGGGTACTAAGTTTCCACCTGTGTCCCCTTGTTCGTGTCCCACCCGTGCTGAAGAGTGTGTCTTTGTACACCCTGTCAATTCCCTTTAGAATTCTGTAGGTGGTTATCATGTCTCCCCTTACTCTTCTGTTTTCCAGGGATGTGAGGTTCAGCTCCTTTAGCCTTTCTTCGTAGCTCACACCTCTCGGTTCCGGGACGAGTCTGGTAGCATACCGCTGAATCTTCTCTAACTTTGTCTTGTGTTTAACTAGGTATGGACTCCAGGCTGGAGCTGCATACTCCAGGATTGGTCCAGGATTGGATGTGTATGCGTATACGTGCGTGTGATAGTGCATGTATGTGTAAGATGTATGTGCGTGGGCGAGGATGTATTTACCTATGTGTGCCTGCAGGATGGAGCTATTAGCTCTTGGACCCCCGTCTTTCCAACCGTCGGTTTTCTAATGTACCGACTCCTAACTTATTTGATTCCATCATATGTACGCAATGTTACTTACACACAACTACACGACGCCAACCACAACAGCTCTCTAAACCCCCTCGTACCTATTTACTGCTAAGTGAACATCAGGTGAAAGGAAACGTTGCCCAAACGTTTCTACAGCCAGAATTGAACACTTACGATCCTCGCTTGTAAGCCGTCGACCTGATCCGCTGGACCACAGAGGTGGATGTGTATATGTTGTGCGTGCGTGTGTGTATGCGTGTGTGTGCGTGTACTCACCTATTTGTGCTTGCAGGATCGAGCATTGACTCTTGGATCCCGCCTAGAGAGAGAGATCCCTCTCTCTCCCGTGTGTGTGTGTGTGTGTGTGCGTGTGTGTGTGCGTGTGTGTGCGCGTGCGTGTGTGTGTGTGTGTACCTGGTGTCTCCACGGGCCGTTCACACCTCAAGGCCATGTGTGTGGCACGAGACGTTCACCTGTGTGGTTGGGAAGGGGGGGGGGTGGAGGAAGTCCCCCCCCTCCCCCCGGTGAACGGCTGAACGACACCACCACCTTCAGGAATGGGATTTCCGGTCACACTTGTTTTTTGGGTGTAGTTAATGGTCTAGGAGAAGAGAATGGCGGTGACGAAATGGCGGGAAGGTCCGGGGCTGGTGAGTCCCGTGCGGCCTTTGTTTACCTCGGTGTGGCTGGGTGAGTCACACTCTCTCTCTCTCTGTCTCTCTCTCTCTCTCTCTCTCTCTCTCTCTCTCTCTCTCTCTCTCTCTCTCTCTCTCTCTCTCTCTCTCTCTCTCTCTCTCTCTCTGTCTGTCTGTCTCTCTCTCTCTCTCTCTCTCTCTCTCTCTCTCTCTCTCTCTCTCTCTCTCTCTCTCTCTCTCTCTCTCTCTCTCTCTCTCTCTCTCTCTCTCTCTCTCTCTCTCTCTCTCTCTCTCTCTCTCTCTCTCTCTCTCTCTCTCTCTCTCTCTCTCTCTCTCTCTCTCTCTCTCTCTCTCTCTCTCTCTCTCTCTCTCTCTGTCTGTCTCTCTCTCTCTCTCTCTGTCTGTCTCTCTCTCTCTCTCTCTGTCTGTCTCTCTCTCTCTCTCTCTCTCTCTCTCTCTCTCTCTCTCTCTCTCTCTCTCTCTCTCTCTCTCTCTCTCTCTCTCTCTCTCTCTCTCTCTCTCCCCATTATAACAGCTAGAAGCTGTAATGAATTAATTATATGATTCAGATTTCATTGGTAATTTACTCATTGGTTCTCGTAAGTTTCAGGCTTACAGTAATAAGTCAGACTTCAGTAGTGCTTCACGCATGATTCAGACTTCAGCAGACTTCTCCCGAAATACAATTGATTGATTGTATTGATGACAATCATGTTTTAAGATGATGCAAATGATGATGTTACGTACCAAGTGATGGTGATGGGGAACAATGATGATTTATGATGAATGATGCGAGTGATGAGGATGGTTATAAGACTGTATATAGTAGCATGAGCGCCAGTGATTAAGGCCTCATCACAGACGTAACAACTAGGCCCTATCCAAGTATTAATTAATAATAATAATATTGTGATTATTAATTAATAATAAGTTGATTAATAATTAATAATAATAATAATAATATGAAGATAAAAAACAAATTGGAATAAGGAACATTAACCCTGCCATTAGACACACACACACACACACACACACACACACACACACACACACACACACACACACACACACACACACACACACACACACACACACACACACACACACATATATTAGGATAACGACAGCAGCGTACTCTACACTGGCGAAAATTAGAACTTCATTCAGAAACCTAAATGAGGAAGCTTTTAGGGCGCTTTACACTGCCTACGTGAGACCCGTCTTAGAGTATGCCGCGCCATCATGGAGCCCCCACCTGAAGAAACACATAAAGAAACTGGAGAAGGTTCAGAGGTTCGCGACGAGGCTTGTCCCAGAGTTACGAGGGATGGGATATGAAGAGCGGCTGAAGGAACTGAACCTTACGACACTAGAGAAAAGAAGGGAGAGAGGAGATATGATAGGGACATATAAAATACTCAGGGGAATTGACAAAGTGGAAATAGATGAAATGTTCACACGTAATAATAACAGAACGAGGGGACATGGGTGGAAACTGGAAACTCAGATGAGTCACAGAGATGTTAGGAAGTTTTCTTTTAGCGTGAGAGTAGTAGAAAAATGGAATGCACTTGGGGAACAGGTTGTGGAAGCAAATACTATTCATACTTTTAAAACTAGGTATGATAGGGAAATGGGACAGGAGTCATTACTGTAAACAACCGATGGCTAGAAAGGCGGGATCCAAGAGTCAATGCTCGATCCTGCAAGCACATATAGGTGAGTACATATAGGTGAGTACACACACTATGGAGCGTGTGTGTGTGTCGGAGGGGGGGGGGTGGGCAGGGGGGATATGTACACGCCTGGGGTGAAGTTTTGAACACTCTGGCTGCCTGACTGACTGACTGACTGACTGACTGACTGCCTGGGTGGCTGACTGTGTAGTTAGTGGGTGGGCTGTTTATCTAACTGGACAGGAAATCGATTTTCTAACTGTTTAGTGTAAATGGATATTTGTAAGCACCTGAACGATCACTGTTGTCTTCGACAGTTACGAGAGAGAGAGAGAGAGAGAGAGAGAGAGAGAGAGAGAGAGAGAGAGATTATTCGTTTTATGTTCTTATTTACCAGCCTATAATATCGTGTCTTTTTCCCTTTGTTTCGACTGACACACACACACTGGCACAAGGACCCAGTCAAGCAGTAAACTGGTGCGGTCTCTTGTTCCTTCCCCGCACGGTCCGGTCTCCTGGCCGAGGTCTGGGGCTGGGGAGGCTCGGGGGAGGAAGATGTGTGTTGGGGGAAGACACTGAACAGGGAGACGAATAGAAGACAGAAGCCAGAATGAGGAGAAGGACCAGAAAGAGAAGTATGGCGTGGACTGAAAGTTTATATCAAGCAATACTCAAGACAGGAAGAGGAATACAATAGGAACAGGACAATTAGGACAGTTCCTTGGTGTGTAGTGGTGCTGATTGATTGATGAAGATTAAGCCACCCAAGAGGTGGCATGGGCATGAATAGCCCGTAAGTGGTGGCCCTTTTGAGCCATTACCAGTATCAAAAGATGATACTGGAGATCTGTGGAGGTGCGACTGCACCCTGCGTGACGGGAGATGTCTCCCGGACCAAATGGTGACCAAATGGTGGATAATGGTAGTGGTGCTCTCTACCCGCTTCTCTTCTCACGCGTCTTCCTCTATTCCCCCTCTCTTCTCCTCTTGTGCCTCTCCACCTCTCCTCTCCACCTCCTTCGTGTCTGACCTCTGGCCTACCTCAGAGCACCTGCCAGCGTGGTGTCTGGCCGCCGCCAGGTGGACAGAGTTGTGTATATTATTGTGTATATTATTATAATATACTCATGAGTATATTATTCATGTGTTAACAGTGTGTATGCTTACGGGCTCACCATAGCCCGTGCTACATGGACACTTCGTTCTGAGTAGCTAAATCTGAAACAGCAACAACAGTAATTTAGTCTCTTTGTGGAGGCTACGCCTCATCGCCGCCTCCACGATTTAAAGCATTATTATCATAAGAAAATCGAAGCATCTTAAGATTCCTGAGATGTGGCGAGGTCACCCCCGTGTTGACCTCGCCGCAGTCACCTCTGACTCACTACAGTTTTCTTATCTTTATGGCTTCTTCCTGTCATGGATGGGAAATAGGTTTCGAAATCGGAAGCAGGAAATCTTCCCCCAGAATGCAAACCTGGGGCCAGATTCACGAAGCAGTTACGCAAGCACTTACGAACCTATACATCTTTTCTCAATGTTTGGCGGCTTTGTTTACAATTATTAAGCAGTTAATGAGCTCCGAAGCACCTGGAGGCTGTTTATAACAATAACAACAGTTGATTTGGCAAGTTTTTATGCTTGTAAACTGTTTAATAAATGTAACCAAAGTCATCAATGATTGAGGAAAGATGTACAGGTTTGTAAGTGCTTGCGTAACTGCTTCGTGAATCTGGCCTCAGCTGTCTAACTCTCAGGTATCTACTACCAGGTAAACAAAGACATCAGGTGTACCAAACGTGACAGGGACCTCTGGGACATCCCTTCACTATACATCATAGATTGATTGATTGATGGAGATTAAGCCACCCAAGAGGTGGCACGGGCATGAATAGCCCGTAATATGCATCATAGACAACATAACCCACAATGAACAAGAGTGAGGTACAAGGAACAAGGCAGTGTTATACACGGAGGACAACATTCCATTACCTGACTCACTGATGCGGAAGCAACACAGCTATCGAGGTGTGTATTTTACCTCAATAAACTTATTTCAATTTCAATTTCAATTTCTATGAAGCTTGTGTACGATAGCTTGTTCTGTGGGGCATTAGTGATCTGTAACTGTCAACACGTGTAGTCAAATAACACACACACACACACACACACACACACACACACACACACACACACACACACACACACACACACCAGTGGCTAAGGGAGTACCTAAGCAATGGGAACCTAAGCGTTACAGTGAGGGGCGCACAATACCTCGTACAATATAACACATGGGGTGCACACGCCCCATGTGTTATAGGGGACACACGCACAGGACACATGTGGAAACTTGAGTACCTAATCCTGATATGACCTGACCTGATCAACCAGGCTGTGACTCATATGTCAGGCTTCAAGCAGCCGTGTCCAACAGCCTGGTTGACCAGTCCAGCAATCAGGAGGCCTAGGCGACGACCGGGCCGCGGGGTCGCTAAGCCCCGAAACCAACACAAGATAACCGGAAGGTAAGGTAAGCCAAATGAGTCACACAGACATTAGAAAAATGTTAACTTTTCTGTTAATTAAAAACTAACAGGAAATGCTTCACTGATTCACTGATAAGGTCCGCGGTTGTTCAACGTCCTCCCAGCAAGCATAAGAAATATTGCCGGAACAACCGTGGACATTTTCAAGAGGAAACTAGATTTATTCCTCCAAGGAGTGCCGGACCAACCGGGCTGTGGTGGGTATGTGGGCCTGCGGGCCGCTCCAAGCAACAGCCTGGTGGACCAAATTCTCACAAGTCAAGCCTGGCCTCGGGCCGGGCTTGGGGAGTAGAAGAACTCCCAGAACCCCATCAACCAGGTATATGTGGGCCTGCGGGCCGCTCCTAGCAACAGCCTGGTGGACCAAATTCTCACAAGTCAAGCCTGGCCTCGGGCCGGGCTTGGGGAGTAGAAGAACTCCCAGAACCCCATCAACCAGGTATATGTGGGCCTGCGGGCCGCTCCAAGCAACAGCCTGGTGGACCAAATTCTCACAAGTCAAGCCTGGCCTCGGGCCGGGCTTGGGGAGTAGAAGAACTCCCAGAACCCCATCAACCAGGTATATGTGGGCCTGCGGGCCGCTCCAAGCAACAGCCTGGTGGACCAAACTCTCACAAGTCAAGCCTGGCCTCGGGCCGGGCTTGGGGAGTAGAAGAACTCCCAGAACCCCATCAACCAGGTATATGTGGGCCTGCGGGCCGCTCCAAGCAACAGCCTGGTGGACCAAACTCTCACAAGTCAAGCCTGGCCTCGGGCCGGGCTTGGGGAGTAGAAGAACTCCCAGAACCCCATCAACCAGGTATCAACCAGGTAACCAGGTAACCAGGAACGACAAGCTGTACCATAGTTTATAAAAGATTGAAAGGGAGGACGAATGAGCCGAAGCTTAGCCCCACCTCAAGCACAATTAGCTAAGTACGATTAGTTGACAGAGTAGACACAAACTTGCCTGCCACCTAGGATAAGATTACAGAGCAGAGGCAGGAAAGGGAAGGATGGGTTGACTGCATCTTACTGGACTTCCAGAAGGTCTTGGGCACGGTGGTGCTCTGGAGGCTGTTAGTCTAGCCTGACGGACTGCAGCGACTGGGGAAGGAATTATGAAAAGGAATACCATAGGGGATAAACACAGACATTGTCACTTGAAGTCAGGCAGCAAGAAGGGGAGAATTGATTTATACCGAACCACAAGAATCAGTGTGTGTGTGTGAGAGAGAGAGAGAGAGAGAGAGAGAGAGAGAGAGAGAGAGAGGAGGGGGAACACACACACACACACACACACACACACACACACACACACACACACACACACACACACACACACACACACACACACACACACACACACACACACACACACAGGTGTACGTGTGTACCACCTGGGACTTACCCCCAGTGTTCCGGCACCTGCATCTCTACCATTACCAGGGTTATCCTGGGGTACTTCCTCATCCCTCCCCCCTTCTCTCTCCTACCCCCCCCCCCATTACTCTCTTCTCTCACCTTTCCCCCTCTCCTTACAATCAGGAAGGATTGTATGTGTGTGTGAAGGAAGGAATCAGGAAGAATTCCACCTGACTCCCTCTATCCTTCCTCTCTTTTTAATGTCTCGCTCCTCTCCATTCCTACGTCCCCCCCCCGTACTTATCCACGCGCCCCCTCCCCCCCCCCCTGCAGGTGACACACACCACCACCTACACAACACACTAGGAAAACCTCACCAGCACATTACCAAGCCCAACCACTTGCAACCATTTCTGCGGCGGCAAATGGCGCACATTGTCGTATACCCGCGCATATACTAGCTGAAAGATATACTAGGTGGTGTAAGATATACTAGGTGAGTGTATATTAGAATGGAGTCAAGAAATCTAGAGAGAGATGGTTTAGGAACCCCTATGTATCACGTACGTGCGAGCAGTATGCAGCGCCCGCATGGGGTGGCGACCTCAATAAATACAAAAGTTTAAGTCAAGAAAGTGCAGAGATTTAGTACATCAGTTCCCAGACGTTATTGAATTTGGTGAGGGGGGGGTGTGGTCAGCTTGGTGTGTGGGGGGGTGGGGGGGGTCAGCTGGGTGTTTGGGGGGGGGGGGGGCGGGGGGCAGATGTTAGTGACGTAGACACCTGATTTGTTTCATTGAAGAAGAATACAAGATGAGCCGGGTAGTGTAGGCAGGTGTAGGGTGGGTGTAGACAGGTGTGGGGAGGGCCGAGGCAGGTGTGGGGGGGGCCCGAGGCAGGTGTGCGTGTACCAGATGGTGTCATACACTCTGTATGATGACTCATACTCACCCCCCCCCCCCGTCCCAACTAACTCCATTAATACTCCCTCTCCACTCTCTCACACACACACACACACACACACACACTCTCTCTCTCTCTCTCTCTCTCTCTCTCTCTCTCTCTCTCTCTCTCTCTCTCTCTCTCTCTCTCTCTCTCTCTCTCTCTATCTCTCTCCCCCCACATGTACACATGTGTGTTTTGTGTATGTGTAGACATACACACACACACACACACATCAATTAATTAGCCCGCCTCGAGAAGGGACAATTATTACCTCAGCTCTCACACCCAATAGGGCCCAAATTTAGTGGTGTACGTTTGGGCATATTTCCTGACGCCTGATGCCTCTGATCACCTAGCAGCAACTACATCCTTGCGAAGGCCAGCCATGACCTAGGGAGTGCCTTTGATGGCCCTCAGTAGGTTTAGTGTCCCCCCTGGCACTACCTGAGAATGTCTAATTGGCCGATGGTTCGGGAAGTAATTGGTAGTTTACTGTGACCTTAGGGGGGGGGGGGGGGTGCCCGCCATTGGCTGATGACGTCACAACTTGTGTCTTCATGGCCGTGGTGGAGTGTTTTAAACAGCTGAGGTAACCAGTAATGACATCACACACCAACTACGTCATCGCGAGAGCTGTGTGTGTGTGTGTGTCTGTACTTAACTAGTTGTACTGGCCTAGTTGTGCTTGCCGGGGTTGAGCTCTGGCTCTTTGGTCCCGCCTCTCAACTGTCAATCAACTGGTGTACAGGTTCCTGAGCCTACTGGGCTCTATCATATCTACATTTGAAACTGTGTATGGAGTCAGCCTCCACCACATCACTGCCTAATGCATTCCATTCATTAACTACTCTGACACTGAAAAAGTTCTTTCTAACGTCCCTGTGGCTCATGTGGGTACTCAGTCTCCACCTGTGTCCCCTTGTTCGCGTACCACCAGTGTGTAATTACCTAAGTGTAGTTACAGGATGAGAGCTACGCTCGTGGTGTCCCGTCTTCCCAGCACTCCTTGTCGTATAACGCTTGGAAACTACTGACGGTCTTGGCCTCCACCACCTTCTCACTTAACTTGTTCCAACCGTCTACCACTCTTTTTGCGTGTGTGTGTGTGTGTGTGTGTGTGTGTGTGTGTGTGTGTGTGTGTGTGTGTGTGTGTGTGTGTGTGTGTGTGTGTGTGTGTGTGTGTGTGTGTGTGTGTGTGTGTGTGTTCCAACACCTTGAGGAGGTGTGAGCCACGTCACCTCCGTCTTGATTTCTTCTTCATGTCGCTCCTCTTTTTGTTATTGTTATATCTATTATTATATTTATTGAGAACGTCAACTGGGGTTCTGAGGTGACCTGAACCCTGGATATAGGCTTGCAGCCTGCCACCCACAACAGTCAGGTTACTGGTCAACACAGTCCCCCACATGTGTGGTGCTGGGGAGCCGCCTCCTGCTGGCACTCTGGTCGGTCTTGAGCTGGTGCCCAGGCGTCTTGACACACACCTGGCAGCTCCCAGCGGTGACTACCTGTCTTCTACCTGTTGCTGGTTCCGGGAGTCAATGTCCCCGCTGCCCCGGTCTCTGATCATGCGTGGTGTTGTGCTCAACGTCGTGGTGTGGTGGTGTGGTGTGGCACTGTGGTGGTGTGGTGTGGCACTGTGGTGGTGTGGTGTGGCACTGTGGTGGTGTGGTGTGGCACTGTGGTGGTGTGGTGTGGCACTGTGGTGGTGTGGTGTGGCACTGTGGTGGTGTGGTGTGGCACTGTGGTGGTGTGGTGTGGCACTGTGGTGGTGTCACCTTGGCTGAGTCTCGCTACACGCTATGTACACTTCCTGTTGTCTTCCTTCGTTGCCTCCTCCTCCTCTTCCTCCTCTTCCTCTTCCTCTTCCTCCTCCTCCTCTTCCTCCTCCTCCTCCTCCTCCTCCTCCTCCTCCTCCTCCTCCTCTAAGCAGTATCACTAACACTCACAAACCAGAAGTGTAGGCCTATTTCTAATGTTGGTCGAGATTTCTGTACTAAACTACAGTTAATATTTCACAAATACTTTTGGATAAAGCATATAATTATAGGGACATAAGGATTATAGAGAGCAACATGGTGGTCGGCTCCATACTAGGCGACCCGGCTATATAATCCACCCTTCCTCACCACTATAATTATCCAGCTTCTATTCTTCATACGTCTTAAATTATTGGTGTCTATAATGCTAGCTGGCAGCCCATCACACCTTGAAGCCCTCTTTCCAAACTACGACTTCATAATAAGCCTCGTCAGATATAATGGGGGCCTCGTAGCCTGGTGGATAGCGCGCAGGACTCGTAATTCTGTGGCGCGGGTTCGATTCCCGCACGAGGCAGAAACAAATGGGCAAAGTTTCTTTCACCCTGAATGCCCCTGTTACCACGCAGTAAATAGGTACCTGGGAGTTAGTCAGCTGTCACGGGCTGCTTCCTGGGGGTGGAGGCCTGGTCGAGGACCGGGCCGCGGGGACACTAAAGCCCCGAAATCATCTCAAGATAACAGTAACTCAAGATAATGTGTCATCTACGCTGTATTAACCATTTTGTGTTTCCTCCCTACAGGTAGGTGAAGCCACCTGTGGGCCAGGTGGTGGCTGCACCCGTCTCAGCTGGTAAGGTGTTCTACGCTACAGTAAGTTACAAGCTGGGGCCAGATTCACGAAAGCACTTACGCAAGCACTTACGAATCTGGGACCAGATTCTCGGAAAGCACTTACGCAAGCACTTACGAATCTGTACATTTTTTCTCAATCTTTGGCGGCTTTGTTTACAATTATTAAACAGTTAATGAGCTCCGAAGCACCAGGAGGCTGTTTATAACAATAACAACAGTTGATTGGCAAGTTTTCATGCTTGTAAACTGTTTAATAATGGGAAACAAAGCCGTCAAAGATTGAGAAAAGATGTACAGGGGCCAGATTCACGAAAGCAGTTACGAACCTGTACATCTTCTCTCAATCTTTGGCGGCTTTGTTTACAATTATTAAACAGTTAATGACCTACGAAGCACCAGGAGGCTGTTTATAACAATAACAACAGTTAAATGGGACGTTTTCATGCTTGTAAACTGTTTAATTAATGGGAAACAAAGCCGTCAAAGATTGAGAAAAAATATACAGGTTCGTAAGTGCTTGCGTAACTGCTTCGTGAATCTGGCCCCAGGTTCGTAAGTGCATGCGTAAGTGCTATCGTGAATCTGGCCCCAGCTAGTTACTCCTTTACCAATCAACAAGGTTGTGTACGTTTTCTGTGGTTGTTCTGTTTACATAGATATATTGACTTGTGTTGGTGTGGATTGGCAGCCCTCGTTCAGGGTCCTCCTGGAGGACATTATACCACGTCTGATTGGCTATTTATATCTTAAGTGAGTAATTAAAGGCATTGAAATGTTAGCAGGAAGCAGAGCAGAGGCAAACTGGTGGTTTATCAATTATATGTTTACGTCAAGGTTTTGTTCAAACTGTGGGATGGTGCAGATGTGCACACTGTGAGGTGTGTGTGTGTGTGTGTGTGTGTGTGTGTGTGTGTGTGTGTGTGTGTGTGTGTGTGTGTGTGTGTGTGTGTGTGTGTGTGTGTGTGTGTGTACTCACCTATTTGTGTCTGCAGGATCGAGCATTGACTCTTGGATCCCGCCTTTCGAGCATCGGTTGTTTACAGCAATGACTCCTGTCCCATTTCCCTATCATACCTGGTTTTAAAATTATGAATAGTATTTGCTTCCACAACCTGTTCCTGAAGTGCATTCCATTTTTTCTCACTACTCTCACGCTAAAAGAAAACTTCCTAACATCTCTGTGACTCATCTGAGTTTCAAGCTTCCATCCATGTCCCCTCGTTCTGTTACTATTCCGTGTGAACATTTCGTCTATGTCCACTCTGTCAATCCCTCTGAGTATCTTATACGTTCCTATCATGTCCCCCCTCTCCCTTCTTCTTTCTAGTGTCGTAAGGCACAGTTCCCTCAGGCGCTCCTCATACCCAATCCCTCGTAGCTCTGGGACGAGTCTCGTTGCAAACCTCACGTTGCACGTTGTGTGTGTGTGTGTGCGTGTGTGTGTGTGTGTGTGTGTGTGTGTGCGTGCGTGCGTGCGTGCGTGTGTGTGTGTGTGTGTGTGTGTGTGTGTGTGTGTGTGTGTGTGTGTGTGTGTGTGTGTGTACTCACCTGTTGTACTCGCCTAGTTGTGCTTGCGGGGGTTGAGCTCTGGCTCTTTGGTCCCGCCTCTCAACTTCCAATCAACAGGTGTACAGGTTCCTGAGCCTATTGGGCTCTATCATATCTACACTTGAAACTGTGTAATCAAACGCCACAACTGTGTGTGTGTGTGTGTGTGTGTGTGTGTGTGTGTCCCCTTAACCAAAACATTACGTGAGTATGTATATTCCTTGGTATGACTTGTTCATACATTGTCAGATGTAGGAACCTGTCCGTTCGCTCGCCTGCACCGCGGGCCAACCAACCCCCCCCCCCCTCTCCCCCCTCCCCCGCCTAAACGGTAACCGCGTCGGATTTCGGGGTGACGTCAAACCGGTTGTGTAGGTAAGTCAGTGCCTTGCTGGCTGGCCTAGCTGGCAGGAAGTGGGTGAACCAAAAGAGACGTTTATGGTGGGCGGGTGTGGCGCAGATAAACCATTTGGAAAACAATATTTTGAAAATAAATCACTCGGCCTATAAGGCAAATCGAGCCTTGCATAGTAGGCTGAGAAGTGCGTTCTGGCTACTAGGTACGACATATATGAGAGAGAGAGAGAAGCGAAAAAGTGTTTGTTGTTGTTGTTAAAGATTCGCTACTTGGAACAAAGTGTCCCAAGTAGCACGGGCTATGGTGAGCCCGTAATTGATAAGTGTTTGTGTATTGTTATGTTTTAAGAGAGAGTGTGTAGCTTGCACACACACACTGGTGCTGAAAGAGAGGACGTTATTACATTCGACATGAGTGTGTGAGCACAACTTTCTCTACAAGTTACGGAGGGTGAGGCCTCAAGAGTGACAGGTGAGAACACTCTGTACACTCATAGCCAACACCACACACACACACACACACACACACACACACACACACACACACACACACACACACACACACACACACACACACACACACACACACACACACACACACACACACAGGAAAGTAAAAGTTTCTGCCAGAAAAATGGGGGGGGTTAAGTTGCTGAACGGTATGGAACGGTACGGAACGGTAGGGAACGGTACGGAACGGTACGGAACGGTAGGACCGGTATGGAACGGTAGGGAACAGTAAGGAACGTGATGGCACCGTTCCCTGTTCACGGGAACGTCACTTAACCCCCCCCCCCCCCTTCACCCAAGCTGATATTTGTTTACGATATCATTTTATCTTTTTTCTTTGGTTGTGTTAACGGTTTGGAAAGTTATTAAAGGCTAGAAGCAATATAACCCGAGTGTTCCCCCACGCTGGAACTACTGAAAGTTAACCCTCTCAGTTTCCAGACCAGTTTAGAAGTGTGACGAAAGACCTAATTATCCAGACCTTTGTGTCCAGTCAGCACTTGTTTCCATACGAGTAATTTACAATAGACATTACCATTAATGTAGCGATACCAGTGTTCATTGGTAACTGCCTGGTCTAATTTTCTTTGCCTCTTTCAAGCTTTAATTCTGAGGTGGTGAAACACAAAGTTGCTAAAAATATGTTAGACACTAAGCAAACTTGATTAATTAACACTACAGTATTTAAAAATGCATTTGTACGGCTCAGGCGTCTGGCGGCTTTCAAATTTTCCCGCCAAGTTGCGGCGGGTCAACGGTCGCATATAACTAAATTTTTTAATTTAATTTAAATTTTGCCCCGACGGGCGAGTTTATTGGGCAGCGTCACTCATCCTGTGAGTGGACACACCGCCATAGTGACAGTATTGGGTAGCGTCACTCATCCTGTGAGTGGACACACCGCCATAGTGACAGTATTGGGCAGCGCCACTCATCCTGTGAGTGGACACACCGCCATAGTGACAGTATTGGGCAGCGTCACTCATCCTGTGAGTGGACACACCGCCATAGTGACAGTATTGGGCAGCGTCACTCATCCTGTGAGTGGACACACCGCCATAGTGACAGTATTGGGCAGCGCCACTCATCCTGTGAGTGGACACACCGCCATAGTGACAGTATTGGGCAGCGTCACTCATCCTGTGAGTGGACACACCGCCATAGTGACAGTATTGGGCAGCGTCACTCATCTTGTGAGTGGACACACCGCCAAAGTGACAGTACTGGGCAGCGCCACTCATCCTGTGAGTGGACACACCGCCATAGTGACAGTATTGGGCAGCGTCACTCATCCTGTGAGTGGACACACCGCCATAGTGACAGTATTGGGCAGCGCCACCCATCCTGTCAGTGGACACACCGCCATAGTGAGAGTATTGGGCAGCGTCACTCATCCTGTGAGTGGACACACCGCCATAGTGACAGTATTGGGCAGCGGCACTCATCCTGTGAGTAGACACACCGCCATAGTGACAGTATTGGGCAGCGTCACTCATCCTGTGAGTGGACACACCGCCATAGTGACAGTATTGGGCAGCGCCACTCATCCTGTGAGTGGACACACCGCCATAGTGACAGTATTGGGCAGCGCCACTCATCCTGTGAGTGGACACACCGCCATAGTGACAGTATTGGGCAGCGTCACTCATCCTGTGAGTGGACACACCACCATAGTGACAGTATTGGGCAGCGCCACTCATCCTGTGAGCGGACACACCGCCATAGTGACAGTATTGGGCAGCGCCACTCATCCTGTGAGTGGACACACCGCCATAGTGACAGTATTGGGCAGCGCCACCCATCCTGTGAGTGGACACACCGCCATAGTGACAGTATTGGGCAGCGGCACTCATCCTGTGAGTAGACACACCGCCATAGTGACAGTATTGGGCAGCGTCACTCATCCTGTGAGTGGACACACCGCCATAGTGACAGTATTGGGCAGCGTCACTCATCCTGTGAGTGGACACACCGCCATAGTGACAGTATTGGGCAGCGCCACTCATCCTGTGAGTGGACACACCGCCATAGTGACAGTATTGGGCAGCGCCACTCATCCTGTGAGTGGACACGCCGCCATAGTGACAGTATTGGGCAGCGCCACTCATCCTGTGAGTGGACACGCCGCCATAGTGACAGTATTGGGCAGCGCCACCCATCCTGTGAGTGGACACACCGCCATAGTGACAGTATTGGGCAGCGCCACCCATCCTGTCAGTGGACACACCGCCATAGTGACAGTATTGGGCAGCGTCACTCATCCTGTGAGTGGACACACCGCCATAGTGACAGTATTGGGCAGCGGCACACATCCTGTGAGTAGACACACCGCCATAGTGACAGTATTGGGCAGCGTCACTCATCCTGTGAGTGGACACACCGCCATAGTGACAGTATTGGGCAGCGTCACTCATCCTGTGAGTGGACACACCACCATAGTGACAGTATTGGGCAGCGCCACTCATCCTGTGAGTGGACACACCGCCATAGTGACAGTATTGGGCAGCGCCACTCATCCTGTGAGTGGACACACCACCATAGTGACAGTATTGGGCAGCGCCACTCATCCTGTGAGTGGACACACCGCCATAGTGACAGTATTGGGCAGCGCCACTCATCCTGTGAGTGGACACACCGCCATAGTGACAGTATTGGGCAGCACCACTCATCCTGTGAGTGGACACACCGCCATAGTGACAGTATTGGGCAGCGCCACTCATCCTGTGAGTGGACACACCGCCATAGTGACAGTATTGGGCAGCGCCACTCATCCTGTGAGTGGACACACCGCCATAGCAGCATGTACAACACTCCCCAATAGAAAGAAAACCCGCTGGGTTGTTCATCCTGTCACTTGTAATGGTGGCATATAATGTCATCTTTATTTGTGACTAGCTTGGAAAACCTGACGTGAACCTGTTGGTGTATACCCTAAATCTGTATCTATGTATACTGAGAGTTTACTTGTCAAGAACAATGTTCAGGACTACTGTATAGGAAGTTGGTCATTAGGCTACTGTGGTGGCCTTAGTTATCTTCCAACTGTTGATAGGCTTTAAGCCTAAGCAAGACCACACTAATTGAGAGGTGGGACCAAAGAGCCAAAGCTCAACCCCCGCAAGCACAAATAGGTGAGTACTAAATTTCACACTCTGAGGCACTGTATCGCCATAGTCAGAGAGGTGGTTGTATGATGTATGTTGTATGCTGTACTCACCTGTATATGTGTATGTGTGTGTGTGTGTATTTACTATTGTGCCTGCAGAATCGAGCTATTAGCTCTTGGACCCCGCCTTTCTAACCAATCAATTTTTCCTGTTATATGTACTACATATTTATCTCTAACACACACACACACACACACACACACCCAGGAAGCAGCCCGTAGCAGCCGTCTAACTGCCAGGTATCTATTTATTGCTAGGTGAACAGGTGCATCAGGGTGAAGGAACCGCTGTCCATTTGTTTCTGCCTCGGCTGGGAATCGATCCCGGGTCCTTAGGACTACGACCCTAGAGTGCTGTCCACTCAGCTGTGAGGCCCCGCGAGGGGGGGCGGGTGTATGGGAGGGTGTTGTATAATTCTCTCGTGTGACGTGACTTATGATATAGATTTATGTATTGTATGAGCGTTGTATTTCTTGTGCTGCTGTTGTGCATTGTGTATAGTGTGGAGAGTTCCACCACATTCTGTCCTGTATTGTTGTAGTTTGTGCAATACGTAGCCTATGCAAATTAGTGCAATACGTAGCCTATGCAAATTAGTGCTGGGACTCGTCACTTGAGTCAGATCACAGTATCTAAGCGCTACCTGCTCCCCTACCCCCCCCCCCCCCGCGTGTTTACCACAAGCAAGGTGGCAGCGAGGTATAATACTTCCCTCCAATGGGGATTGGCTTACGCTTGAGGGAAGTGTTCTAATTGGCCCGAGCGCGACCCGTTCTCACCACGTGGCTCCAGCGTCCCGCCAAACATGGACTTTCTTGCGCCGGCTCACCAACTTGGGGAGTTGGAGAGCCTTAAGACTCTCTGGTCTTAAGCCAAGACTTCAGACCGTTCTGGAGTAAAGTACTCTTCTGGAGTACAGTATTGTACAGGAGTAAGGAGGACTATACTCTACGCTTAAGTTAACATTACCAGTACATATAGAAGTCGCCATGCAGGGTCAGAGCAGTACTTCCACTATGCGATCACACTGTGTGTGTGTACAGCTGAGTGCTCTACCACTGTACCACCACCCTACAAAACCATCACGTGGGCCAAGGTTCTAGTCCCAGAAAGGGACATATATGTATATGTATATGTATATGTATATATATATATATATATATATATATATATATATATATATATATATATATATATATATATATATATATATATATATATATATACCAATATGGACTGCATGGGTTGCATTGCGGAAGCACAAAGGGCTGGCATGCAAGACACAACGAGGTCAATGACGTCATCAAGAGGAGTCTCGTCTCAGCTAGGGTGCCCAGCGGAGAGAGAACCTCGCATCCTAGGGGCCCACCACCCGAATAGGCCCCGCACTTCGCCCTGATGGCATCACTATATACCCCTGGAAAGCGGGCAAACTGTTGGTGTGGGACTACACATGTGTATCCACCCTGGCTGACACCTATGTACACTTGGGAGCTGATCAAGCAGGTGGGGCGGCCAACCACAGGGAAACAGCAAAATCACTCAAGTACAGGCGACTGGAAGGTCAATACCTCTTTGTTCCCATAGCGTCTGAGACCCATGGCCCATGGGGCAAGAGTGCCTTGGGATTTCTCAAGGAATTGGGCTCCAAGCTCATTGACGTCACCAGGGACCCAAGAGGTGCCAGTTTTTTGTTTAAGCGCCTCAGTGTGGCGATCCAGAGGGGAAACGCCTGCTGCATCCTCGGTTCCTGTCCGGAAGCGGAGGAGCTTCAAGAGATCCATAACCTTTAAGCACTCATTGTATCAACCGAAACATATCTTGTAACCTATAAAAACTCAATACAGGCAAAAAACACAAAAGGAAGGGGGGGGTGGTAGGAGAAAAGCACACAGAAACTGTGTTGGAGGGTCCTAAACATTGTACAGGCCGATGGTATAATGTTCTTGGAGTTAGAAATACATTCAGCGTGCACAAAAGCTTTCTAGCTCGCTGCCTATTGTTGCCACCCACACTTAATACACAGCCCCTCTGATCCTTTATTCTTGTAGTGAGATTATGTGTTCTCTTACTCTCTCCTCATAACTCTCTTATCTCTAATCTCGTAGTACATCTCTGGACTTTCTCCAGCCTCCTCTTGTGTCTCACAATGTGAGTGTTCTCTGGTGGGGTGATGCATGTTATAGGGCTCATTATGACCTCTCACATCCTTATCCTCTCATTCTGGGCAAGAACTTTCTTCTTGTTCACTCTCCATCCCGCCTCCGCACTCTCCAACATCATTACCTTGCACCTGCTGGGATTGAACTCCAACAGCCATTAAAATGTACTTCATTTATTACTCTTATTTCTCTCTCTCTCTCTCTCTCTCTCTCTCTCTCTCTCTCTCTCTCTCTCTCTCTCTCTCTCTCTCTCTCTCTCTCTCTCTCTCTCAGAGGCGTGCCCCTGTCCCAACACTAGGAGTGATTACAGTAATGTGAGGCGTGCCTATTTAGTGGTGTGCGTGCCTACTCCCTGCTGGTGGCCCTGCTGCTCATCCTGGCGGTGCACCTGGTACTGGTGGTGCTCCAGGTGGTACTCCAGGTGCTGGTGGTGCTCCTGGCGGTGCACCTGGTACTGGTGGTGCTCCAGGTGGTGCTCCAGGTGATAGACATGTGGGTGATGGTGGTGCTTGCTGTTGCTGACTGAGCTCTACTCCTGCTTCCCTTCCTGTTGAGGATGCTACCTGTGTCTCATTCTCCCTTCCCTTCTTAAGTCTGCTGCTGCTACTGCTGCTGTTGCCTACTGCTGCTGCTGCCTGCTGCTGTTGTTGTTGCTGCTGCTGCTGCTGCTGCTGCTGCTGCTGCTGCTGCTGCTGCTGCCTGCTGCTGCTGTTGCCTGCTGCTGCTGCTACTGCTGCTGTTGCCTACTGCTGCTGTTGCCTGCTGCTGCTGTTGCCTGCTGCTGTTGTTGTTGCTGCTGCTGTTGCCTGCTGCTGTTGCTGCTTTTGGGCGGACCCAATATATATATATATATATATATATATATATATATATATATATATATATATATATATATATATATATATATATATATATATATATATATATATATATAAGGGGTACCACCTCTGGTGCAAGTGTAGGGACCCATAGCCTCGGAGAAGAAAATAAAGAGTACTCAGAGAAGACCTTGTGGATCCTCACTGAACACTTTGATATTTTCTTCTCCTACCACCCCTATTCTTTTGGTATGAATATATATGATAATATATATTATATATGAATATATAATTTGGTATATATATATATATATATATATATATATATATATATATATATATATATATATCGCTCTATCTTTTAGTTTTGCGTGTAAAAATCATTATACTTATACACGGATAAAAGTGGCTTCACTCTTTGTGTTATACACGCATATGTATGTTCTTTTACTCACACGCTCATACGCGCGCACACACACACACACACACACACACACACACACACACACACACACACACACACACACACACACACACACACACACACACACACACACACACACACGTAAACAGACACACACAAACACATAGACGGCCACGCCCATAGTGCGCTAATAAATTACCTGGAAACATTACCAGCACCTTCCTGGAACTGTAGGTGGTGTCCGTGGTCACGCCCACTGTCCGTGGACACGCCTACTGTCCGTAGTCACGCCCACCGTCCGTGGTCACGCCCACCGTCCGTGGACACGCCCACTGTCCGTGGACACGCCCACTGTCCGTGGACACGCCCACTGTCCGTAGTCACGCCCACTGTCCGTAGTCACGCCCGAGCAGGTCAAACTGGGGCCCAACACAGCACGGGGTGGGTCCCTACAGACTAGGTCAAAGGTCACGGTGTCATAATACCATTAAACATTGTCTTTGACCATTAAATGATTGTTTTATGTTAGTTCTTGTTCCGACACCACCGGTGGTGGATGGTTATTGGTGGGTTGCTGGTGGATGGTTATTGGTGGGTTGCTGGTGGATGGTTATTGGTGGGTTGCTGGTGGATGGTTATTGGTGGGTTGCTGGTGGATGGTTATTGGTGGGTTGCTGGTGGATGGTTATTGGTGGGTTGCTGGTGGATGGTTATTGGTGGGTTGCTGGTGGATGGTTATTGGTGGGTTGCTGGTGGATGGTTATTGGTGGGTTGCTGGTGGATGGTTATTGGTGGGTTGCTGGTGGATGGTTATTGGTGGGTTGCTGGTGGATGGTTATTGGTGGGTTGCTGGTGGATGGTTATTGGTGGGTTGCTGGTGGATGGTTATTGGTGGGTTGCTGGTGGATGGTTATTGGTGGGTTGCTGGTGGATGGTTATTGGTGGGTTGCTGGTGGATGGTTATTGGTGGGTTGCTGGTGGATGGTTATTGGTGGGTTGCTGGTGGATGGTTATTGGTGGGTTGCTGGTGGATGGGTAAGTTGATGGATTAGTGGGTGGATTGAATCCCGGTGGTTGGATGGGTTAATTGGCTGATGGATTGGTGGATAGCTGGGTAGATGATTTGATTAATGGCTATTCAGAAAGATATCTGGGTTGAATGTATTTGTCGGATTGGTGGATGGGTAGATACTGACGAATGGATGAGTGGGTGAATGCATTGTAAAACTCCCGGGATGAACGGACTGGTGAATGAATGAATTGATAAATGAATGCACTGTTAGGTAATTTGTTTCTGCGGATGGATAGATTGGTGGCTATCTTCTTCTTGAGATGATTTCGGGGCTTTAGTGTCCCCACGGCCCGGTCGTCGACCAGGCCTCCACCCCCAGGAAGCAGCCCGTGACAGCTGACTAACACCCAGGTACCTATTTTACTGCTAGGTAACATGGGCATAGGGTGAAAGAAACTCTGCCCATTGTTTCTCGCCGGCGCCCGGGATCGAACCCGGGACCACATTATCACAAGTCCAGCGTGCTGTCCACTCGGCCGACCGGCTAGGTGAGCAAATGAGTCAATAGTTGATAGATGGAGGATGAATTGGTGTCGAGATGAATCTTAGTGAGAGGGGAGATGAGAGACTGGAGAGCGGTAATGAGAGGAGTACCTCAAGGTGGTACTCAAGAGGTACTCAAGAGGTACTCAAGAGGTACTCAAGGAGTACTCAATAGGGTAAAGAACGAGGGGGTCCCTTTCTGTTCTTAATATAAGTAAACCACTTAACAGAAGCTCATTCACATAAACAAGTTTGCTGACGATGCTATACTAACGACAAGGGACAGAAAATGAGGACTGCACTGCATTGTGAGATGAACCAACCAGTCTATATTGATGGTCTGAGAAGTGGCTGCAGGTCTTTAACCCAGGCAAATGCAAGGTTATGCGAATAGTATTAGTAGTAGAGTAGATTTGGTAGTAGATATAACACCGGAAGCACACATCAACGGAATATCGTCGTTAGCAGATGACAGACTGGAAAACGGCCGGATATCCTTCAGGAACTTGGACAAGCGCTGTATTCATCCGACGTGAGACTCATTTTTAAGTATGCAGCGCCGGCATGGAACCCCCCTACCTCAAGAAAAACTAGAAAACATCAAAACAGATGCAACAAAGCTCGTTCCTATGTTAAGAAGACTGAGCTATGAGAAAAACTGAGAGATCTGGACCTCACAACACAAGGACAAATAGGAATTGTGGAGACATGATGACGACGTACAAGATTCTAAGGGGATTTGACCAGGTAGATGGAAACTGGCGGGAAAAAATTGAATTCCTTTCCCTTCAATCTAAGAGTCGTAAGTAAATGGAATGATGTACATGAGGAAATTGAAGAAATAAATACGATTCACAATATTAAATATAAATATAAGAACAAAGTTATTGTATCGAACTGCTAATTGTCTTAAGGCGGGTCTTAAGACCTCTGCAAGACTTACAACGGTAATTCAACAGTATTTTATTACTCTGTTGGGAGCAGGTTAACAGGGAGCCACACTTTGGGTGCCGTTGTACACCTGTTGGGAGCAGGTTAACAGGGAGCCACACTCAGGGTGCCGTTGTACACCTGTTGGGAGCAGGTTAACAGGGAGCCACACTCTGGGTGCCGTTGTACACCTGTTGGGAGCAGGTTAACAGGGAGCCACACTCAGGGTGCCGTTGTACACCTGTTGGGAGCAGGTTAACAGGGAGCCACACTCTGGGTGCCGTTGTACACCTGTTGGGAGCAGGTTAACAGTGAGCCACACTCTGGGTGCCGTTGTACACCTGTTGGGAGCAGGTTAACAGTGAGCCACACTCTGGGTGCCGTTGTACACCTGTTGGGAGCAGGTTAACAGTGAGCCACACTCTGGGTGCCGTTGTACACCTGTTGGGAGCAGGTTAACAGTGAGCCACACTCTGGGTGTCATTGTACACCTGTTGGGAGCAGGTTAACAGTGAGCCACACTCTGGGTGCCGTTGTACACCTGTTGGGAGCAGGTTAACAGTGAGCCACCCTCTGGGTGCCGTTGTTCACCTGTTGGGAGCAGGTTAACAGTGAGCCACACTCTGGGTGTCATTGTACACCTGTTGGGAGCAGGTTAACAGGGAGCCACACTCAGGGTGCCGTTGTTCACCTGTTGGGAGCAGGTTAACAGGAAGCCACACTCTGGGTGCCGTTGTACATCTGTTGGGAGCAGGTTAACAGGGAGCCACACTCTGGGTGCCGTTGTACACCTGTTGGGAGCAGGTTAACAGGGAGCCACACTCTGGGTGCCGTTGTACACCTGTTGGGAGCAGGTTAACAGTGAGCCACACTCAGGGTGCCGTTGTTTAAATGTTGGGAGCAGGTTAACAGGGAGCCACACTCTGGGTGCCGTTGTACACCTGTTGGGAGCAGGTTAACAGGGAGCCACACTCTGGGTGCCGTTGTACACCTGTTGGGAGCAGGTTAACAGGGAGCCACACTCTGGGTGCCGTTGTACACCTGTTGGGAGCAGGTTAACAGGGAGCCACACTCTGGGTGCCGTTGTTCACCTGTTGGGAGCAGGTTAACAGGGAGCCACACTCTGGGTGCCGTTGTTCACCTGTTGGGAGCAGGTTAACAGGGAGCCACACTCAGGGTGCCGTTGTTCACCTGTTGGGAGCAGGTTAACAGGGAGCCACACTCAGGGTGTGGAGCCTTTGTTCTGAGAGCAAAACCTTGGGGTGTTGAGTCATTGATCTGTTTGGTCTAGCACATTGATGCCTTTCTCTATCTTAATCTTCAAGGTTGTTACATTCTTGGTAATTAACATTTATAATCATACACGGCGCGGTTAGTCTTATCCCACTGTCTATTTTGTCTGTCTGTCTGTCTCCCTTCACCTCTCTTATCTTTTGTTTTTGTTTCAAATACATTTCACCATCTGGAAATGGGTGTGTCATCCTCTCTGTGTCGTGGTGATCTTCACTTGTCTCGCTCTACGGTGTTTCATCGCCAGATGTTCTCCTGTATTCGTCACGGGTCCTGGCATCTATACTTTTCCTTCCCCCCCGATGTTCCTTTGTTTTGCTCGTCACGGGTCCTGGCATCTATACTTTTCCTTCCCCCCCGATGTTCCTTTGTTTTGCTCGTCACGGGTCCTGGCATCTATACTTTTCCTTCCCCCCGATGTTCCTTTGTTTTGCTCGTCACGGGTCCTGGCATCTATACTTTTCCTTCCCCCCGATGTTCCTTTGTTTTGCTCGTCACGGGTCCTGGCATCTATACTTTTCCTTCCCCCACGATGTTTCTTTGTTTTGCTCGTCACGGGTCCTGGCATCTATACTTTTCCTTCCCCCCGATGTTCCTTTGTTTTGCTCGTCACGGGTCCTGGCATCTATACTTTTCCTTCCCCCTGATGTTCCTTTGTTTTGCTCGTCACGGGTCCTGGCATCTATACTTTTCCTTCCCCCTGATGTTCCTTTGTTTTGCTCATGGCGATGTTGTCTTCTATCCCCCCGATGTTCCTTTGTTTTGCTCATGGCGATGTTGTCTTCTACCCCCCCGATGTTCCTTTGTTTTGCGCATGGCGATGTTGTCTTCTACCCCCCCGATGTTCCTTTGTTTTGCTCATGGCGATGTTGTCTTCTACCCCCCCCCCGATGTTCCTTTGTTTTGCTCATGGCGATGTTGTCTTCTACCCCCCCGATGTTCCTTTGTTTTGGTCGCCTTTGGTCGCCACTAGTCGCTTGTTTATGGTGGCTGGTCTTTGTCTTGGGTTCCGCACCTACTGCGGCAGATGGCAGCACCTGGTTACCATAGAATGGCGGTAGTGTAGTTTATTATGAACCCCCTCATACCCAACCACTTGGGTTGGACGGACGGTCTCGCTTCTTGCAGGTCGGCGTTCAATTCCCCAACCGTCCATGTGGCTGGGCACCATTCCTTCCCTCCGTCCCATCCCAAATCCTTTTCCTGACCCCCCTTCCCAGTGCTATATAGTCGTAATGGCTTGGCGCTTTCCCCTCATAGTTCATTCATTCCTTCATACCTCTCCTGTGGGTGATAGTGGACCCCAAACCCATCGTGTGGGTGGTAGTGGACCCCAAACCCATCGTGTGGGTGGTAGTGGAGCCCAACCTTATCATGTGGGTGGTAGTGGACCCCAAACCCATCATGTGGGTGGTAGTGGACCCCAAACCCATCATGTGGGTGATAGTGGACCCCAAACTCATCCTGTGGGTGGTAGTGTAGCCCAAACCCATCGTGTGGGTGATAGTGGACCCCAAACCCATCCTGTGGGTGATAGTGGACCCCAAACTCATCGTGTGGGTGATAGTGGACCCCAAACTCATCCTGTGGGTGGTAGTGGACCCCAAACCCATCCTGTGGGTGATAGTGGACCCCAAACTCATCGTGTGGGTGATAGTGGACCCCAAACTCATCCTGTGGGTGATAGTGGACCCCAAACCCATCCTGTGGGTGATAGTGGACCCCAAACTCATCCTGTGGGTGATAGTGGACCCCAAACCCATCATGTGGGTGGTAGTGGACCCCAAACCCATCATGTGGGTGATAGTGGACCCCAAACCCATCATGTGGGTGATAGTGGACCCCAAACTCATCCTGTGGGTGATAGTGGACCCCAAACCCATCATGTGGGTGGTAGTGGACTCCAAACCCATCATGTGGGTGGTAGTGGACTCCAAACCCATCCTGTGGGTGGTAGTGGACCCCAAACCCATCATGTGGGTGGTAGTGGACCCCAAACCCATCCTGTGGGTGGTAGTGGACCCCAAACCCATCATGTGGGTGGTAGTGGACCCCAAACCCATCATGTGGGTGGTAGTGGACTCCAAACCCATCCTGTGGGTGGTAGTGGACTCCAAACCCATCCTGTGGGTGGTAGTAGACCCCAAACCCATCATGTGGGTGGTAGTGGACCCAAAACCCATCATGTGGGTGGTAGTGGACTCCAAACCCATCCTGTGGGTGGTAGTGGACCCCAAACCCATCATGTGGGTGGTAGTGGACCCCAAACCCATCATGTGGGTGGTAGTGGACCCCAAACCCATCATGTGGGTGGTAGTGGACCCAAAACCCATCCTGTGGGTTGTAGTGGAGCCCTGTTAACTGTTCACCTGTGCTCTCCTAGCCTCTGGAGGGACATTCTTGCGCCCGTCGCGGTTGTCAACACGACTTATCCGACGCCCCTCATTCTCGCTTATCCGGATACCTTAATTGATCTGAACGTCTATTAGCCTCTTTATCCGACCATTTTGATTTCTCTGGATTTCCAGCAGCTGATTTAGACTCATTTATCCGAACATCCGCACCCATCCGAACACAGCCACTTACCTGGATGTTATCGTTACTTCAATCGTAGTCATTTATCCGAATGTACCCATTCATGCGAATGTACTCATTCATCCGAATGTACTCATTCATACGAATGTACTCATTCATACGAATGTACTCATTCATACGAATGTACTCATTCATCCGAATATACTCATTTATCCGATTATACACATTTATCTGATCGTAATAATTTATCTAATTGCACTAATTTTTCCGGTCATTCTTATTTTACAGACTGTATTCATTTATCCGATCATACTCATTTATCCGATCATACTCATTTATCCGATCATACTCATTTATCCGATCATACTCATTTATCCGATCATACTCATTTATCCGATCATGCTCATTTATCCGATCATGCTCATTTATCTGATTGTACCCATTTATCCGAACAAATACACGACTGTAGTTGCACTGGATACACTTGACTTGTGTAGGACTAAATTGACCACGTCACCCCTCGCTTATCCGGATACTCGCTCCATTTATGAGACCCTCGCATGACTGGATATACGGTCCATTTATCCAGACACTCTTATACATCCGGGTACTCAATATATGAAACCGTCGCTTATCCGAATACGCGCTTTATTTATCGTGATATTCGAGCTTATCCGTATGAGTGTTTTTGACACACTCGCTTATCCGAATTCTCGTACCAATCACGAAGACTCATTCGGTTATTTGGACATCTCAACATTATTATTATTTTATCTTAAGAGTGTTTCTCTCACCCCGCCCCCCTCTCTCAACCACTTGGGCTGGACGGAAGAGCGACGGTCTCGCTTCATGCAGGTCGGCGTTCAATCCCCGACCGTCCAAGTGGTTGGGGCAGCATTCCTTCTCTCCGTCCCATCCCAAATCATTATCCTGACCCCTTCCAAGGGCTATATAATCGTAAAGACTTGGCGCTTTCCCCTGATAGTTGCCTTGCCATGCCCTTGGAGGGCAAGATCTTCCCTGCCATGGCCCACATCATGTGGGCCACCATAACATCCCTGCCACAGACCCATAAGTCTAGCACGAATCTTTGATATAACTCTAATGTCCATTTTCACTTGCAAAAGGAAGTTGAAATATTAAGTCTCCTAAGTTCATTTTATAATGTTATTGTGTCCTGACGCTAAAAGGTGCGTTTCGTTGACCTCTGTCAACATTTTCAAGGGGAGAGGTGTAGTGTACACAGCTCGCACTCGCGTACAGTCTCCGTCTTCAAGACCACCACCAGCCATCATAAGTCAGGAGACAACAGCACTATCGACCCACGCAACACTTTAACCTAACCTTGCTTGTGGTCAAGTCATCGTTGCCTCCGACAGTGCTGACAGGTTCGACGAAGTGTCAGGTCACATTCCAACATTAACTTTGAAGAGCTAATTTTTCAAATTCTTTCACATTAAAGAAGTTTGTGAAGAACAAAAGAAATATATAGAAGATTCAAGCTTGAATCATTGATAAAGGATTATCCTTTCCTGTTATATGTCTACATATATGTCTATGTAACATATGTCTACAAGAGTGACTGGAGTGGACGACTGGGGACCCAACTCTATCCTGTCAACTCTATTGTAGAGTTGACAGGACAGAGTAGAGGAGCTCCAGGCATCGAGGGAGGAAGGGAGAGAGAAAGAGAGAGAGAGGAAGGAGGGTTATAAAATTCATGCCTTTGATGAAATGATTGAGAACACGTAGTAAAAATAGTAGTAGTAGTAATTATAGATGCAGTTATAGTTGGAGGAAATTGTGGTAGCAGAGGTAGTGGTAATAGGCGTAACTCCAGCGGTAGAGATAGCATATATATATATATATATATATATATATATATATATATATATATATATATATATATATATATATATATATATATATATATATATATATATATATATATCTTAGCTATTTACCATCTACCTTTATATTATATAGTATATAATTTATAAATAAAATCAGGGCTATGTTACCTTACTCTTGTATAAATAAACAGTTTATTATTTAAAGTATTACGCACTAAGTCGATTGTATACGCAGATATTTTATGGCTTAAAGTTTGTGAATTTGTATAACTGTGGCTAACTGTCCCGTTATGAATTATGAGTATAAGTTTCAATTTCAATTTGGAAGCATTAAGCTTTCACGTCCAAGTTTAGAAGGAGTAAGCTTTCACGTCCAAGTTTAGAAGGAGTAAGCTTTCACGTCCAACTTTAG